>NW_027018228.1:0-53874 GCF_032854445.1 Liolophura sinensis | reverse complement strand
ACATCAATGATTATTCATTTGTGGCTACAGCCAAAAGTATTGGTCGGAGAGAAAACGCGGTTTGCACCATTCGATTTCTCGTCAAAAAATACGTCGGATTAGCCTCTTACCAGCAGCATTGGAACAGTTTTTCCACTTTTGGATTTTTGCCAGGTCTTTTTGCTAATTGAAATCGGCTACATTAACTATGTACAATCGCAACTGGTCATTACTATATTCAACTTTTCATTATAAGTTAAGTGGCCTTCGGTAGCCCAGACGACGTCAAATCTTTGGGCCAAGCCCATTTAACTCACCCAGCAAATGTCTTACTTCTAAGTCGAAGACAAACTCAATGTCTTTATCTACATGTAGAAAAACCACACCATTTGTATATAAAAAAAACACAAGGTACTTGATACAGTCCGCTGTAAAAAGTACAATTGAACACTGACCCACATCAATAATGTGCCAAAAGATGCGCAATTGGGCCAGGCATCTCCAGCTGTTGAAAAATTGCAAATTTCCCTGGTTTCCATGGAGTAAGAGCCGTTGCTGGGCACGTGATCTTGACATCAATGATTATTCATTTGTGGCTACAGCCAAAAGTATTGGTCGGAGAGCAACGCGGTTGCACCATTCGATTTCTCGTCAAAAAATACGTCGGATTAGCCTCTTACCAGCAGCATTGGAACAGTTTTTCACTTTTGGATTTTTGCCAGGTCTTTTTGCTAATTGAAATCGGCTACATTAACTATGTACAATCGCGACTGGTCATTACTATATTCAACTTTTCATTATAAGTTATGTGGCCTTCGGTAGCCCAGACGACGTCAAATCTTTTGGGCCAAGCCCATTTAACTCACACAGCAGTTGTCTTACTTCTAAGTCGAAGGACAAACTCAATGTCTTTATCTACATGTAGAAAAACCACACCATTTGTATATAAAAAAACACAAGGTACTTGATACAGTCCGCTGTAAAAAGTACAATTAAACACTGACCCACATCAATAACGTGCCAAAAGATGCGCAATTGGGCCAGGCATCTCCAGCTGTTGAAAAATTGCAAATTTCCTTGGTTTCCATGGAGTAAGAGCCGTTGCTGGGCACGTGATCTTGACATCAATGATTATTCATTTGTGGCTACAGCCATAAGTATTGGTCGGAGAGCAACGCGGTTTGCACCATTCGATTCTCGTCAAAAAATACGTCGGATTAGCCTCTTACCAGCAGCATTGGAACAGTTTTTCACTTTTGGATTTTTGCCAGGTCTTTTTGCTAATTGAAATCGGGCTACATTAACTATGTACAATCGCAACTGGTCATTACTATATTCAACTTTTCATTATAAGTTAAGTGGCCTTCGGTAGCCCAGACGACGTCAAATCTTTGGCCAAGCCCATTTAACTCACCCAGCAAATGTCTTACTTCTAAGTCGAAGACAAACTCAATGTCTTTATCTACATGTAGAAAAACCACACAATTTGTATATAAAAAAAACACAAGGTACTTGATACAGTCCGCTGTAAAAAGTACAATTGAACACTGACCCACATCAATAAGGTGCCAAAAGATGCGCAATTGGGCCAGGCATCTCCAGCTGTTGAAAAATTGCAAATTTCCCTGGTTTCATGGAGTAAGAGCCGTTGCTGGGCACGTGATCTTGACTCAATGATTATTCATTTGTGGCTACAGCCAAAAGTATTGGTCGGAGAGCAACGCGGTTTGCACCATTCGATTTCTCGTCAAAAAATACGTCGGATTAGCCTCTTACCAGCAGCATTGGAACAGTTTTTTCCACTTTTGGATTTTTGCCAGGTCTTTTTGCTAATTGAAATCGGCTACATTAACTATGTACAATCGCGACTGGTCATTACTATATTCAACTTTTCATTATAAGTTATGTGGCCTTCGGTAGCCCAGACGACGTCAAATCTTTGGGCCAAGCCCATTTAACTCACACAGCAGTTGTCTTACTTCTAAGTCGAAGACAAACTCAATGTCTTTATCTACATGTAGAAAAACCACACCATTTGTATATAAAAAAACACAAGGTACTTGATACAGTCCGCTGTAAAAAGTACAATTAAACACTGACCCACATCAATAACGTGCCAAAAGATGCGCAATTGGGCCAGGCATCTCCAGCTGTTGAAAAATTGCAAATTTCCTTGGTTTCCATGGAGTAAGAGCCGTTGCTGGGCACGTGATCTTGACATCAATGATTATTCATTTGTGGCTACAGCCATAAGTATTGGTCGGAGAGCAACGCGGTTTGCACCATTCGATTTCTCGTCAAAAAATACGTCGGATTAGCCTCTTACCAGCAGCATTGGAACAGTTTTTCCACTTTTGGATTTTTGCCAGGTCTTTTTGCTAATTGAAATCGGCTACATTAACTATGTACAATCGCGACTGGTCATTACTATATTCAACTTTTCATTATAAGTTATGTGGCCTTCGGTAGCCCAGACGACGTCAAATCTTTGGGCCAAGCCCATTTAACTCACACAGCAGTTGTCTTACTTCTAAGTCGAAGACAAACTCAATGTCTTTATCTACATGTAGAAAAACCACACCATTTGTATATAAAAAAAACACAAGGTACTTGATACAGTCCGCTGTAAAAAGTACAATTGAACACTGACCCACATCAATAAGGTGCCAAAAGATGCGCAATTGGGCCAGGCATCTCCAGCTGTTGAAAAATTGCAAATTTCCTTGGTTTCCATGGAGTAAGAGCCGTTGCTGGGCACGTGATCTTGACATCAATGATTATTCATTTGTGGCTACAGCCAAAAGTATTGGTCGGAGAGCAACGCGGTTTGCACCATTCGATTTCTCGTCAAAAAAATACGTCGGATTAGCCTCTTACCAGCAGCATTGGAACAGTTTTTCCACTTTTGGATTTTTGCCTGGTCTTTTTGCTAATTGAAATCGGCTACATTAACTATGTACAATCGCGACTGGTCATTACTATATTCAACTTTTCATTATAAGTTATGTGGCCTTCGGTAGCCCAGACGACGTCAAATCTTTGGGCCAAGCCCATTTAACTCACCCAGCAAATGTCTTACTTCTAAGTCGAAGACAAACTCAATGTCTTTATCTACATGTAGAAAAACCAAACCATTTGTATATATAAAAAAACACAAGGTACTTGATACAGTCCGCTGTAAAAAGTACAATTGAACACTGACCCACATCAATAAGGTGCCAAAAGATGCGCAATTGGGCCAGGCATCTCCAGCTGTTGAAAAATTGCAAATTTCTTGGTTTCCATGGAGTAAGAGCCGTTGCTGGGCACGTGATCTTGACATCAATGATTATTCATTTGTGGCTACAGCCAAAAGTATTGGTCGGAGAGAAACGCGGTTTGCACCATTCGATTTCTCGTCAAAAAATACGTCGGATTAGCCTCTACCAGCAGCATTGGAACAGTTTTTCCACTTTTGATTTTTGCCAGGTCTTTTTGCTAATTGAAATCGGCTACATTAACTATGTACAATCGCAACTGGTTCATTACTATATTCAACTTTTCATTATAAGTTAAGTGGCCTTCGGTAGCCCCAGACGACGTCAAATCTTTGGGCCAAGCCCATTTAACTCACCCAGCAAATGTCTTACTTCTAAGTCGAAGACAAACTCAATGTCTTTATCTACATGTAGAAAAACCACACCATTTGTATATAAAAAAAACACAAGGTACTTGATACAGTCCGCTGTAAAAAGTACAATTGAACACTGACCCACATCAATAAGGTGCCAAAAGATGCGCAATTGGGCCAGGGCATCTCCAGCTGTTGAAAAATTGCAAATTTCCCTGGTTTCCATGGAGTAAGAGCCGTTGCTGGCACGTGATCTTGACATCAATGATTATTCATTTGTGGCTACAGCCAAAAGTATTGGTCGGAGAGCAACGCGGTTTGCACCATTCGATTTCTCGTCAAAAAATACGTCGGATTAGCCTCTTACCAGCAGCATTGGAACAGTTTTTTCCACTTTTGGATTTTTGCCAGGTCTTTTTGCTAATTGAAATCGGCTACATTAAACTATGTACAATCGCGACTGGTCATTACTATATTCAACTTTTCATTATAAGTTATGTGGCCTTCGGTAGCCCAGACGACGTCAAATCTTTGGGCCAAGCCCATTTAACTCACACAGCAGTTGTCTTACTTCTAAGTCGAAGACAAACTCAATGTCTTTATCTACATGTAGAAAAACCACACCATTTGTATATAAAAAAACACAAGGTACTTGATACAGTCCGCTGTAAAAAGTACAATTAAACACTGACCCACATCAATAACGTGCCAAAAGATGCGCAATTGGGCCAGGCATCTCCAGCTGTTGAAAAATTGCAAATTTCCTTGGTTTCCATGGAGTAAGAGCCGTTGCTGGGCACGTGATCTTGACATCAATGATTATTCATTTGTGGCTACAGCCATAAGTATTGGTCGGAGAGCAACGCGGTTTGCACCATTCGATTTCTCGTCAAAAATACGTCGGATTAGCTTCTTACCAGCAGCATTGGAACAGTTTTTCCACTTTTGGATTTTTGCCAGGTCTTTTTGCTAATTGAAATCGGCTACATTAACTATGTACAATCGCGACTGGTCATTACTATATTCAACTTTTCATTATAAGTTATGTGCCCTTCGGTAGCCCAGACGACGTCAAATCTTTGGGCCAAGCCCATTTAACTCACCCAGCAGTTGTCTTACTTCTAAGTCGAAGACAAACTCAATGTCTTTATCTACATGTAGAAAAACCACACCATTTGTATATAAAAAAAACACAAGGTACTTGATACAGTCCGCTGTAAAAAGTACAATTGAACACTGACCCACATCAATAAGGTGCCAAAAGATGCGCAATTGGGCAGGCATCTCCAGCTGTTGAAAAATTGCAAATTTCCTTGGTTTCCATGGAGTAAGAGCCGTTGTTGGGCACGTGATCTTGACATCAATGATTATTCATTTGTGGCTACAGCCAAAAGTATTGGTCGGAGAGCAACGCGATTTGCACCATTCGATTTCTCGTCAAAAAATACGTCGGATTAGCCTCTTACCAGCAGCATTGGAACAGTTTTTCCACTTTTGGATTTTTGCCAGGTCTTTTTGCTAATTGAAATCGGCTACATTAACTATGTACAATCGCGACTGGTCATTACTATATTCAACTTTTCATTATAAGTTATGTGCCCTTCGGTAGCCCAGACGACGTCAAATCTTTGGGCCAAGCCCATTTAACTCACCCAGCAGTTGTCTTACTTCTAAGTCGAAGACAAACTCAATGTCTTTATCTACATGTAGAAAAACCACACGCATTTGTATATAAAAAAAACACAAGGTACTTGATACAGTCCGCTGTAAAAAGTACAATTGAACACTGACCCAAATCAATAAGGTGGCCAAAAGATGCGCAATTGGGCCAGGCATCTGCAGCTGTTGAAAAATTGCAAATTTCCTTGGTTTCCATGGAGTAAGTGCCGTTGCTGGGCACGTGATCTTGACATCAATGATTATTCATTTGTGGCTACAGCCAAAAGTATTGGTCGGAGAGCAACGCGGTTTGCACCATTCGATTTCTCGTCAAAAAATGCGTCGGATTAGCCTCTTACCATCAGCATTGGAACAGTTTTTCCACTTTTGGATTTTTGCCAGGTCTTTTTGCGAGTTGAAATCGGCTACATTAACTATGTACAATCGCGACTGGTCCATTACTATATTCAACTTTTCATTATAAGTTATGTGCCCTTCGGTAGCCCAGACGACGTCAAATCTTTGGGCCAAGCCCATTTAACTCACCCAGCAGTTGTCTTACTTCTAAGTCGAAGACAAACTCAATGTCTTTATCTACATGTAGAAAAACCACACCATTTGTATATAAAAAAACACAAGGTACATGATAAAGTCTGCTGTAAAAAGTACAATTGAACACTGACCCACATCAATAGGTGCCAAAAGATGCGCAATTGGGCCAGGCATCTCCAGCTGTTGAAAAATTGCAAATTTCCTTGGTTTCCATGGAGTAAGAGCCGTTGCTGGGCACGTGATCTTGACATCAATGATTATTCATTTGTGGCTACAGCCAAAAGTATTGTCGGAGAGCAACGCGGTTTGCACCATTCGATTTCTCGTCAAAAAATACGTCGGATTAGCCTCTTACCAGCAGCATTGGAACAGTTTTTCCACTTTGGATTTTTGCCAGGTCTTTTTGCGAATTGAAATCGGCTACATTAACTATGTACAATCGCAACTGGTCATTACTATATTCAACTTTTCATTATAAGTTATGTGGCCTTCGGTAGCCCAGACGACGTCAAATCTTTGGGCGAAAGCCATTTAACTCACCCAGCAAATGTCTTACTTCTAAGTCGAAGACAACTCAATGTCTTTATCTACATGTAGAAAAACCACACCATTTGTATATAAAAAAAACACAAGGTACTTGATACAGTCCGCTGTAAAAAGTACAATTGAACACTGACCCACATCAATAAGGTGCCAAAAGATGCGCAATTGGGCCAGGCATCTCCAGCTGTTGAAAAATTGCAAATTCCTTGGTTTCCATGGAGTAAGAGCCGTTGCTGGGCACGTGATCTTGACATCAATGATTATTCATTTGTGGCTACAGCCAAACGTATTGGTCGGAGAGCAACGCGGTTTGCACCATTCGATTCTCGTCAAAAAATACGTCGGATTAGCCTCTTACCAGCAGCATTGGAACAGTTTTTCCACTTTTGGATTTTTTGCCAGGTCTTTTTGCTAATTGAAATCGGCTACATTAACTATGTACAATCGCGACTGGTCATTACTATATTCAACTTTTCATTATAAGTTATGTGCCCTTCGGTAGCCCAGACGACGTCAAATCTTTGGGCCAAGCCCATTTAACTCACCCAGCAGTTGTCTTACTTCTAAGTCGAAGACAAACTCAATGTCTTTATCTACATGTAGAAAAACCACACCATTTGTATATAAAAAAAACACAAGGTACTTGATACAGTCCGCTGTAAAAAGTACAATTGAACACTGACCCAAATCAATAAGGTGCCAAAAGATGCGCAATTGGGCCAGGCATCTGCAGCTGTATGAAAAATTGCAAATTTCCTTGGTTTCCATGGAGTAAGTGCCGTTGCTGGGCACGTGATCTTGACATCAATGATTATTCATTTGTGGCTACAGCCAAAAGTATTGGTCGGAGAGCAACGCGGTTTGCACCATTCGATTTCTCGTCAAACAATGCGTCGGATTAGCCTCTTACCATCAGCATTGGAACAGTTTTTCCACTTTTGGATTTTGCCAGGTCTTTTTGCGAGTTGAAATCGGCTACATTAACTATGTACAATCGCGACTGGTCATTACTATATTCAACTTTTCATTATAAGTTATGTGCCCTTCGGTAGCCCAGACGACGTCAAATCTTTGGGCCAAGCCCATTTAACTCACCCAGCAGTTGTCTTACTTCTAAGTCGAAGACAAACTCAATGTCTTTATCTACATGTAGAAAAACCACACCATTTGTATATAAAAAAAAACAACAAGGTACATGATAAAGTCTGCTGTAAAAAGTACAATTGAACACTGACCCACATCAATAAGGTGCCAAAAGATGCGCAATTGGGCCAGGCATCTCCAGCTGTTGAAAAATTGCAAATTTCCTTGGTTTCCATGGAGTAAGAGCCGTTGCTGGGCACGTGATCTTGACATCAATGATTATTCATTTGTGGCTACAGCCAAAAGTATGGTCGGAGAGCAACGCGGTTTGCACCATTCGATTTCTCGTCAAAAAATACGTCGGATTAGCCTCTTACCAGCAGCATTGGAACAGTTTTTCCACTTTTGGATTTTTGCCAGGTCTTTTTGCGAATTGAAATCGGCTACATTAACTATGTACAATCGCAACTGGTCATTACTATATTCAACTTTTCATTATAAGTTATGTGGCCCTTCGGTAGCCCAGACGACGTCAAATCTTTGGGCGAAGCCCATTTAACTCACCCAGCAAATGTCTTACTTCTAAGTCGAAGACAAACTCAATGTCTTTATCTACATGTAGAAAAACCACACCATTTGTATATAAAAAAAACACAAGGTACTTGATACAGTCCGCTGTAAAAAGTACAATTGAACACTGACCCACATCAATAAGGTGCCAAAAGATGCGCAATTGGGCCAGGCATCTCCAGCTGTTGAAAAATTGCAAATTTCCTTGGTTTCCATGGAGTAAGAGCCGTTGCTGGGCACGTGATCTTGACATCAATGATTATTCATTTGTGGCTACAGCCAAACGTATTGGTCGGAGAGCAACGCGGTTTGCACCATTCGATTTCTCGTCAAAAAAATACGTCGGATTAGCCTCTTACCAGCAGCATTGGAACAGTTTTTCCACTTTTGGATTTTTGCCTGGTCTTTTTGCTAATTGAAATCGGCTACATTAACTATGTACAATCGCGACTGGTCATTACTATATTCAACTTTTCATTATAAGTTATGGGCCCTTCGGTAGCCCAGACGACGTCAAATCTTTGGCCAAGCCCATTTAACTCACCCAGCAGTTGTCTTACTTCTAAGTCGAAGACAAACTCAATGTCCTTTATCTACATGTAGAAAAACCACACCATTTTGTATATAAAAAAAACACAAGGTACTTGATACAGTCCGCTGTAAAAAGTACAATTGAACACTGACCCACATCAATAAGGTGCCAAAAGATGCGCAATTGGGCCAGGCATCTCCAGCTGTCGAAAAATTGCAAATTTCCTTGGTTTCCATAGAGTAAGAGCCGTTGCTGGGCACGTGATCTTGACATCAATGATTATTCATTTGTGGCTACAGCCAAAAGTATTGGTCGGAGAGCAACGCGGTTTGCACCATTCGATTTCTCGTCAAAAATACGTCGGATTAGCCTCTTACCAGCAGCATTGGAACAGTTTTTCCACTTTTGGATTTTTGCCTGGTCTTTTTGCGAATTGAAATCGGCTACATTAACTATGTACAATCGCGACTGGTCATTACTATATTCAACTTTCATTATAAGTTATGTGCCCTTCGGTAGCCCAGACGACGTCAAATCTTTGGGCCAAGCCCATTTAACTCACCCAGCAAATGTCTTACTTCTAAGTCGAAGACAAACTCAATGTCTTTATCTACATGTAGAAAAACCACACCATTTGTATATAAAAAAAACCACAAGGTACTTGATACAGTCCGCTGTAAAAAGTACAATTGAACACTGACCCACATCAATAAGGTGCCAAAAGATGCGCAATTGGGCCAGGCATCTCCAGCTGTTGAAAAATTGCAAATTTCCTTGGTTTCCATGGAGTAAGAGCCGTTGCTGGGCACGTGATCTTGACATCAATGATTATTCATTTGTGGCTACAGCCAAAGTATTGGTCGGAGAGCAACGCGGTTTGCACCATTCGATTTCTCGTCAAAAAATACGTCGGATTAGCCTCTTACCAGCAGCATTGGAACAGTTTTTCCACTTTTGGATTTTTTGCCAGGTCTTTTTGCGAATTGAAATCGGCTACATTAACTATGTACAATCGCAACTGGTCATTACTATATTCAACTTTTCATTATAAGTTATGTGGCCTTCGGTAGCCCAGACGACGTCAAATCTTGGGCGAAGCCCATTTAACTCACCCAGCAAATGTCTTACTTCTAAGTCGAAGACAAACTCAATGTCTTTATCTACATGTAGAAAAACCACACCATTTGTATATAAAAAAAACACAAGGTACTTGATACAGTCCGCTGTAAAAAGTACAATTGAACACTGACCCACATCAATAAGGTGCCAAAAGATGCGCAATTGGGCCAGGCATCTCCAGCTGTTGAAAAATTGCAAATTTCCTTGGTTTCCATGGAGTAAGAGCCGTTGCTGGGCACGTGATCTTGACATCAATGATTATTCATTTGTGGCTACAGCCAAACGTATTGGTCGGAGAGCAACGCGGTTTGCACCATTCGATTTCTCGTCAAAAAATACGTCGGATTAGCCTCTTACCAGCAGCATTGGAACAGTTTTTCCACTTTTGGATTTTTGCCTGGTCTTTTTGCTAATTGAAATCGGCTACATTAACTATGTACAATCGCGACTGGTCATTACTATATTCAACTTTTCATTATAAGTTATGGGCCCTTCGGTAGCCCAGACGACGTCCAAATCTTTGGGCCAAGCCCATTTAACTCACCCAGCAGTTGTCTTACTTCTAAGTCGAAGACAAACTCAATGTCTTTATCTACATGTAGAAAAACCACACCATTTGTATATAAAAAAACACAAGGTACTTGATACAGTCCGCTGTAAAAAGTACAATTGAACACTGACCCACATCAATAAGGTGCCAAAAGATGCGCAATTGGGCCAGGCATCTCCAGCTGTCGAAAAATTGCAAATTTCCTTGGTTTCCATAGAGTAAGAGCCGTTGCTGGGCACGTGATCTTGACATCAATGATTATTCATTTGTGGCTACAGCCAAAAGTATTGGTCGGAGAGCAACGCGGTTTGCACCATTCGATTTCTCGTCAAAAAATACGTCGGATTAGCCTCTTACCAGCAGCATTGGAACAGTTTTTCCACTTTTGGATTTTTGCCTGGTCTTTTGCGAATTGAAATCGGCTACATTAACTATGTACAATCGCGACTGGTCATTACTATATTCAACTTTTCATTATAAGTTATGTGCCCTTCGGTAGCCCAGACGACGTCAAATCTTTGGGCCAAGCCCATTTAACTCACCCAGCAAATGTCTTACTTCTAAGTCGAAGACAAACTCAATGTCTTTATCTACATGTAGAAAAACCACACCATTTGTATATAAAAAAAACACAAGGTACTTGATACAGTCCGCTGTAAAAAGTACAATTGAACACTGACCCACATCAATAAGGTGCCAAAAGATGCGCAATTGGGCCAGGCATCTCCAGCTGTTGAAAAATTGCAAATTTCCTTGGTTTCCATGGAGTAAGAGCCGTTGCTGGGCACGTGATCTTGACATCAATGATTATTCATTTTGTGGCTACAGCCAAAAGTATTGGTCGGAGAGAAACGCGGTTGCACCATTCTATTTCTCGTCAAAAAATACGTCGGATTAGCCTCTTACCAGCAGCATTGGAACAGTTTTTCCACTTTTGGATTTTTGCCAGGTCTTTTTGCTAATGGAAATCGGCTACATTAACTATGTACAATCGCAACTGGTCATTACTATATTCAACTTTTCATTATAAGTTATGTGCCCTTCGGTAGCCCAGACGACGTCAAATCTTTGGGCCAAGCCCATTTAACTCACCCAGCAGTTGTCTTACTTCTAAGTCGAAGACAAACTCAATGTCTTTATCTACATGTAGAAAAACCACACCATTTTGTATATAAAAAAACACAAGGTACTTGATACAGTCCGCTGTAAAAAAGTACAATTGAACACTGACCCACATCAATAAGGTGCCAAAAGATGCGCAATTGGGCCAGGCATCTCCAGCTGTCGAAAAATTGCAAATTTCCTTGGTTTCCATAGAGTAAGAGCCGTTGCTGGGCACGTGATCTTGACATCAATGATTATTCATTTGTGGCTACAGCCAAAAGTATTGGTCGGAGAGCAACGCGGTTTGCACCATTCGATTTCTCGTCAAAAAATACGTCGGATTAGCCTCTTACCAGCAGCATTGGAACAGTTTTTCCACTTTTGGATTTTTGCCTGGTCTTTTTGCGAATTGAAATCGGCTACATTAACTATGTACAATCGCGACTGGTCATTACTATATTCAAACTTTTCATTATAAGTTATGTGCCCTTCGGTAGCCCAGACGACGTCAAATCTTTGGGCCAAGCCCATTTAACTCACCCAGCAAATGTCTTACTTCTAAGTCGAAGACAAACTCAATGTCTTTATCTACATGTAGAAAAACCACACCATTTGTATATAAAAAAAACACAAGGTACTTGATACAGTCCGCTGTAAAAAGTACAATTGACACTGACCCACATCAATAAGGTGCCAAAAGATGCGCAATTGGGCCAGGCATCTCCAGCTGTTGAAAAAATTGCAAATTTCCTTGGTTTCCATGGAGTAAGAGCCGTTGCTGGGCACGTGATCTTGACATCAATGATTATTCATTTGTGGCTACAGCCAAAAAGTATTGGTCGGAGAGAAACGCGGTTTGCACCATTCTATTTCTCGTCAAAAAATACGTCGGATTAGCCTCTTACCAGCAGCATTGGAACAGTTTTTCCACTTTTGGATTTTTGCCAGGTCTTTTGCTAATTGAAATCGGCTACATTAACTATGTACAATCGCAACTGGTCATTACTATATTCAACTTTTCATTATAAGTTATGTGCCCTTCGGTAGCCCAGACGACGTCAAATCTTTGGGCCAAGCCCATTTAACTCACCCAGCAAATGTCTTACTTCTAAGTCGAAGACAAACTCAATGTCTTTATCTACATGTAGAAAAACCACACCATTTGTATATAAAAAAAACACAAGGTACTTGATACAGTCCGCTGTAAAAAGTACAATTGAACACTGACCCACATCAATAAGGTGCCAAAAGATGCGCAATTGGGCCAGGCATCTCCAGCTGTTGAAAAATTGCAAATTTCTTGGTTTCCATGGAGTAAGAGCCGTTGCTGGGCACGTGATCTTGACATCAATGATTATTCATTTGTGGCTACAGCCAAACGTATTGGTCGGAGAGCAACGCGGTTTGCACCATTCGATTTCTCGTCAAAAAATACGTCGGATTAGCCTCTTACCAGCAGCATTGGAACAGTTTTTCCACTTTTGGATTTTTGCCCTGGTCTTTTTGCTAATTGAAATCGGCTACATTAACTATGTACAATCGCGACTGGTCATTACTATATTCAACTTTTCATTATAGTTATGTGCCCTTCGGTAGCCCAGACGACGTCAAATCTTTGGGCCAAGCCATTTAACTCACCCAGCAGTTGTCTTACTTCTAAGTCGGAGACAAACTCAATGTCTTTATCTACATGTAGAAAAACCACACCATTTGTATATAAAAAAAACACAAGGTACTTGATACAGTCCGCTGTAAAAAGTACAATTGAACACTGACCCACATCAATAAGGTGCCAAAAGATGCGCAATTGGGCCAGGCATCTCCAGCTGTTGAAAAATTGCAAATTTCCTTGGTTTCCATGGAGTAAGAGCGTTGCTGGGCACGTGATCTTGACATCAATGATTATTCATTTGTGGCTACAGCCAAAAGTATTGGTCGGAGAGCAACGCGGTTTGCACCATTCGATTTCTCGTCAAAAAATACGTCGGATTAGCCTCTTACCAGCAGCATTGGAACAGTTTTTCCACTTTTGGATTTTTGGCCAGGTCTTTTTGCGAATTGAAATCGGCTACATTAACTATGTACAATCGCAACTGGTCATTACTATATTCAACTTTTCATTATAAGTTATGTGGCCTTCGGTAGCCCAGACGACGTCAAATCTTTGGGCCAAGCCCATTTAACTCACCCAGCAAATGTCTTACTTCTAAGTCGAAGACAAACTCAATGTCTTTATCTACATGTAGAAAAACCACACCATTTGTATATAAAAAAAAACAAAAGGTACTTGATACAGTCCGCTGTAAAAAGTACAATTGAACACTGACCCACATCAATAAAGTGCCAAAAGATGCGCAATTGGGCCAGGCATCTCCAGCTGTTGAAAAATTGCAAATTTCCTTGGTTTCCATGGAGTAAGAGCCGTTGCTGGGCACGTGATCTTGACATCAATGATTATTCATTTGTGGCTACAGCCAAACGTATTGGTCGGAGAGCAACGCGGTTTGCACCATTCGATTTCTCGTCAAAAAATACGTCGATTAGCTCTTACCAGCAGCATTGGAACAGTTTTTCCACTTTTGGATTTTTGCCTGGTCTTTTTGCTAATTGAAATCGGCTACATTAACTATGTACAATCGCGACTGGTCATTACTATATTCAACTTTTCATTATAAGTTATGGGCCCTTCGGTAGCCCAGACGACGTCAAATCTTTGGGCCAAGCCCATTTAACTCACCCAGCAGTTGTCTTACTTCTAAGTCGAAGACAAACTCAATGTCTTTATCTACATGTAGAAAAACCACACCATTTGTATATAAAAAAAACACAAGGTACTTGATACAGTCCGCTGTAAAAAGTACAATTGAACACTGACCCACATCAATAAGGTGCCAAAAGATGCGCAATTGGGCCAGGCATCTCCAGCTGTCGAAAAATTGCAAATTTCCTTGGTTTCCATAGAGTAAGAGCCGTTGATGGGCACGTGATCTTGACATCAATGATTATTTATTTGTGGCTACAGCCAAAAGTATTGGTCGGAGAGCAACGCGGTTTGCACCATTCGATTTCTCGTCAAAAAATACGTCGGATTAGCCTCTTACCAGCAGCATTGGAGCAGTTTTTCCACTTTTGGATTTTTGCCTGGTCTTTTTGCTAATTGAAATCGGCTACATTAACTATGTACAATCGCGACTGGTCATTACTATATTCAACTTTTCATTATAAGTTATGTGCCCTTCGGTAGCCCAGACGACGTCAAATCTTTGGGCCAAGCCCATTTAACTCACCCAGCAGTTGTCTTACTTCTAAGTCGAAGACAAACTCAATGTCTTTATCTACATGTAGAAAAACCACACCATTTGTATATAAAAAAAACACAAGGTACTTGATACAGTCCGCTGTAAAAAGTACAATTGAACACTGACCCACATCAATAAGGTGCCAAAAGATGCGCAATTGGGCCAGGCATCTCCAGCTGTTGAAAAATTGCAAATTTCCTTGGTTTCCATGGAGTAAGAGCCGTTGCTGGGCACGTGATCTTGACATCAATGATTATTCATTTGTGGCTACAGCCAAAAGTATTGGTCGGAGAGCAACGCGGTTTGCACCATTCGATTTCTCGTCAAAAAATACGTCGGATTAGCCTCTTACCAGCAGCATTGGAACAGTTTTTCCACTTTTGGATTTTTGCCTGGTCTTTTTGCGAATTGAAATCGGCTACATTAACTATGTACAATCGCAACTGGTCATTACTATATTCAACTTTTCATTATAAGTTATGTGGCCTTCGGTAGCCCAGACGACGTCAAATCTTTGGGCCAAGCCCATTTAACTCACCCAGCAAATGTCTTACTTCTAAGTCGAAGACAAACTCAATGTCTTTATCTACATGTAGAAAAACCACACCATTTGTATATAAAAAAAAACACAAGGTACTTGATACAGTCCGCTGTAAAAAGTACAATTGAACACTGACCCACATCAATAAGGTGCCAAAAGATGCGCAATTGGGCCAGGCATCTCCAGCTGTTGAAAAATTGCAAATTTCCTTGGTTTCCATGGAGTAAGAGCCGTTGCTGGGCACGTGATCTTGACATCAATGATTATTCATTTGTGGCTACAGCCAAACGTATTGGTCGGAGAGCAACGCGGTTTGCACCATTCGATTTCTCGTCAAAAAATACGTCGGATTAGCCTCTTACCAGCAGCATTGGAACAGTTTTTCCACTTTTGGATTTTTGCCTGGTCTTTTTGCTAATTGAAATCGGCTACATTAACTATGTACAATCGCGACTGGTCATTACTATATTCAACTTTTCATTATAAGTTATGGGCCCTTCGGTAGCCCAGACGACGTCAAATCTTTGGGCCAAGCCCATTTAACTCACCCAGCAGTTGTCTTACTTCTAAGTCGAAGACAAACTCAATGTCTTTATCTACATGTAGAAAAACCACACCATTTGTATATAAAAAAAACACAAGGTACTTGATACAGTCCGCTGTAAAAAGTACAATTGAACACTGACCCACATCAATAAGGTGCCAAAAGATGCGCAATTGGGCCAGGCATCTCCAGCTGTCGAAAAATTGCAAATTTCCTTGGTTTCCATAGAGTAAGAGCCGTTGATGGGCACGTGATCTTGACATCAATGATTATTTATTTGTGGCTACAGCCAAAAGTATTGGTCGGAGAGCAACGCGGTTTGCACCATTCGATTTCTCGTCAAAAAATACGTCGGATTAGCCTCTTACCAGCAGCATTGGAACAGTTTTTCCACTTTTGGATTTTTGCCTGGTCTTTTTGCGAATTGAAATCGGCTACATTAACTATGTACAATCGCGACTGGTCATTACTATATTCAACTTTTCATTATAAGTTATGTGCCCTTCGGTAGCCCAGACGACGTCAAATCTTTGGGCCAAGCCCATTTAACTCACCCAGCAAATGTCTTACTTCTAAGTCGAAGACAAACTCAATGTCTTTATCTACATGTAGAAAAACCACACCATTTGTATATAAAAAAAACACAAGGTACTTGATACAGTCCGCTGTAAAAAGTACAATTGAACACTGACCCACATCAATAAGGTGCCAAAAGATGCGCAATTGGGCCAGGCATCTCCAGCTGTTGAAAAATTGCAAATTTCCTTGGTTTCCATGGAGTAAGAGCCGTTGCTGGGCACGTGATCTTGACATCAATGATTATTCATTTGTGGCTACAGCTAAAAGTATTGGTCGGAGAGAAACGCGGTTTGCACCATTCGATTTCTCGTCAAAAAATACGTCGGATTAGCCTCTTACCAGCAGCATTGGAACAGTTTTTCCACTTTTGGATTTTTGCCAGGTCTTTTTGCTAATTGAAATCGGCTACATTAACTATGTACAATCGCAACTGGTCATTACTATATTCAACTTTTCATTATAAGTTATGTGCCCTTCGGTAGCCCAGACGACGTCAAATCTTTGGGCCAAGCCCATTTAACTCACCCAGCAAATGTCTTACTTCTAAGTCGAAGACAAACTCAATGTCTTTATCTACATGTAGAAAAACCACACCATTTGTATATAAAAAAAACACAAGGTACTTGATACAGTCCGCTGTAAAAAGTACAATTGAACACTGACCCACATCAATAAGGTGCCAAAAGATGCGCAATTGGGCCAGGCATCTCCAGCTGTTGAAAAATTGCAAATTTCCTTGGTTTCCATGGAGTAAGAGCCGTTGCTGGGCACGTGATCTTGACATTAATGATTATTCATTTGTGGCTACAGCCAAACGTATTGGTCGGAGAGCAACGCGGTTTGCACCATTCGATTTCTCGTCAAAAAATACGTCGGATTAGCCTCTTACCAGCAGCATTGGAACAGTTTTTCCACTTTTGGATTTTTGCCTGGTCTTTTTGCTAATTGAAATCGGCTACATTAACTATGTACAATCGCGACTGGTCATTACTATATTCAACTTTTCATTATAAGTTATGTGCCCTTCGGTAGCCCAGACGACGTCAAATCTTTGGGCCAAGCCCATTTAACTCACCCAGCAGTTGTCTTACTTCTAAGTCGAAGACAAACTCAATGTCTTTATCTACATGTAGAAAAACCACACCATTTGTATATAAAAAAAACACAAGGTACTTGATACAGTCCGCTGTAAAAAGTACAATTGAACACTGACCCACATCAATAAGGTGCCAAAAGATGCGCAATTGGGCCAGGCATCTCCAGCTGTTGAAAAATTGCAAATTTCCTTGGTTTCCATGGAGTAAGAGCCGTTGCTGGGCACGTGATCTTGACATCAATGATTATTCATTTGTGGCTACAGCCAAAAGTATTGGTCGGAGAGCAACGCGGTTTGCACCATTCGATTTCTCGTCAAAAAATACGTCGGATTAGCCTCTTACCAGCAGCATTGGAACAGTTTTTCCACTTTTGGATTTTTGCCAGGTCTTTTTGCGAATTGAAATCGGCTACATTAACTATGTACAATCGCAACTGGTCATTACTATATTCAACTTTTCATTATAAGTTATGTGGCCTTCGGTAGCCCAGACGACGTCAAATCTTTGGGCCAAGCCCATTTAACTCACCCAGCAAATGTCTTACTTCTAAGTCGAAGACAAACTCAATGTCTTTATCTACATGTAGAAAAACCACACCATTTGTATATAAAAAAAAACACAAGGTACTTGATACAGTCCGCTGTAAAAAGTACAATTGAACACTGACCCACATCAATAAGGTGCCAAAAGATGCGCAATTGGGCCAGGCATCTCCAGCTGTTGAAAAATTGCAAATTTCCTTGGTTTCCATGGAGTAAGAGCCGTTGCTGGGCACGTGATCTTGACATCAATGATTATTCATTTGTGGCTACAGCCAAACGTATTGGTCGGAGAGCAACGCGGTTTGCACCATTCGATTTCTCGTCAAAAAATACGTCCGATTAGCCTCTTACCAGCAGCATTGGAACAGTTTTTCCACTTTTGGATTTTTGCCTGGTCTTTTTGCTAATTGAAATCGGCTACATTAACTATGTACAATCGCGACTGGTCATTACTATATTCAACTTTTCATTATAAGTTATGGGCCCTTCGGTAGCCCAGACGACGTCAAATCTTTGGGCCAAGCCCATTTAACTCACCCAGCAGTTGTCTTACTTCTAAGTCGAAGACAAACTCAATGTCTTTATCTACATGTAGAAAAACCACACCATTTGTATATAAAAAAAACACAAGGTACTTGATACAGTCCGCTGTAAAAAGTACAATTGAACACTGACCCACATCAATAAGGTGCCAAAAGATGCGCAATTGGGCCAGGCATCTCCAGCTGTCGAAAAATTGCAAATTTCCTTGGTTTCCATAGAGTAAGAGCCGTTGATGGGCACGTGATCTTGACATCAATGATTATTTATTTGTGGCTACAGCCAAAAGTATTGGTCGGAGAGCAACGCGGTTTGCACCATTCGATTTCTCGTCAAAAAATACGTCGGATTAGCCTCTTACCAGCAGCATTGGAACAGTTTTTCCACTTTTGGATTTTTGCCTGGTCTTTTTGCGAATTGAAATCGGCTACATTAACTATGTACAATCGCGACTGGTCATTACTATATTCAACTTTTCATTATAAGTTATGTGCCCTTCGGTAGCCCAGACGACGTCAAATCTTTGGGCCAAGCCCATTTAACTCACCCAGCAAATGTCTTACTTCTAAGTCGAAGACAAACTCAATGTCTTTATCTACATGTAGAAAAACCACACCATTTGTATATAAAAAAAACACAAGGTACTTGATACAGTCCGCTGTAAAAAGTACAATTGAACACTGACCCACATCAATAAGGTGCCAAAAGATGCGCAATTGGGCCAGGCATCTCCAGCTGTTGAAAAATTGCAAATTTCCTTGGTTTCCATGGAGTAAGAGCCGTTGCTGGGCACGTGATCTTGACATCAATGATTATTCATTTGTGGCTACAGCCAAAAGTATTGGTCGGAGAGAAACGCGGTTTGCACCATTCGATTTCTCGTCAAAAAATACGTCGGATTAGCCTCTTACCAGCAGCATTGGAACAGTTTTTCCACTTTTGGATTTTTGCCAGGTCTTTTTGCTAATTGAAATCGGCTACATTAACTATGTACAATCGCAACTGGTCATTACTATATTCAACTTTTCATTATAAGTTATGTGCCCTTCGGTAGCCCAGACGACGTCAAATCTTTGGGCCAAGCCCATTTAACTCACCCAGCAAATGTCTTACTTCTAAGTCGAAGACAAACTCAATGTCTTTATCTACATGTAGAAAAACCACACCATTTGTATATAAAAAAAACACAAGGTACTTGATACAGTCCGCTGTAAAAAGTACAATTGAACACTGACCCACATCAATAAGGTGCCAAAAGATGCGCAATTGGGCCAGGCATCTCCAGCTGTTGAAAAATTGCAAATTTCCTTGGTTTCCATGGAGTAAGAGCCGTTGCTGGGCACGTGATCTTGACATCAATGATTATTCATTTGTGGCTACAGCCAAACGTATTGGTCGGAGAGCAACGCGGTTTGCACCATTCGATTTCTCGTCAAAAAATACGTCGGATTAGCCTCTTACCAGCAGCATTGGAACAGTTTTTCCACTTTTGGATTTTTGCCTGGTCTTTTTGCTAATTGAAATCGGCTACATTAACTATGTACAATCGCGACTGGTCATTACTATATTCAACTTTTCATTATAAGTTATGTGCCCTTCGGTAGCCCAGACGACGTCAAATCTTTGGGCCAAGCCCATTTAACTCACCCAGCAGTTGTCTTACTTCTAAGTCGAAGACAAACTCAATGTCTTTATCTACATGTAGAAAAACCACACCATTTGTATATAAAAAAAACACAAGGTACTTGATACAGTCCGCTGTAAAAAGTACAATTGAACACTGACCCACATCAATAAGGTGCCAAAAGATGCGCAATTGGGCCAGGCATCTCCAGCTGTCGAAAAATTGCAAATTTCCTTGGTTTCCATAGAGTAAGAGCCGTTGCTGGGCACGTGATCTTGACATCAATGATTATTCATTTGTGGCTACAGCCAAAAGTATTGGTCGGAGAGCAACGCGGTTTGCACCATTCGATTTCTCGTCAAAAAAATGCGTCGGATTAGCCTCTTACCATCAGCATTGGAACAGTTTTTCCACTTTTGGATTTTTGCCAGGTCTTTTTGCGAGTTGAAATCGGCTACATTAACTATGTACAATCGCGACTGGTCATTACTATATTCAACTTTTCATTATAAGTTATGTGCCCTTCGGTAGCCCAGACGACGTCAAATCTTTGGGCCAAGCCCATTTAACTCACCCAGCAGTTGTCTTACTTCTAAGTCGAAGACAAACTCAATGTCTTTATCTACATGTAGAAAAACCACACCATTTGTATATAAAAAAAACACAAGGTACATGATAAAGTCTGCTGTAAAAAGTACAATTGAACACTGACCCACATCAATAAGGTGCCAAAAGATGCGCAATTGGGCCAGGCATCTCCAGCTGTTGAAAAATTGCAAATTTCCTTGGTTTCCATGGAGTAAGAGCCGTTGCTGGGCACGTCATCTTGACATCAATGATTATTCATTTGTGGCTACAGCCAAAAGTATTGGTCGGAGAGCAACGCGGTTTGCACCATTCGATTTCTCGTCAAAAAATACGTCGGATTAGCCTCTTACCAGCAGCATTGGAACAGTTTTTCCACTTTTGGATTTTTGCCACGTCTTTTTGCTAATTGAAATCGGCTACATTAACTATGTACAATCGCGACTGGTCATTACTATATTCAACTTTTCATTATAAGTTATGTGGCCTTCGGTAGCCCAGACGACGTCAAATCTTTGGGCCAAGCCCATTTAACTCACCCAGCAAATGTCTTACTTCTAAGTCGAAGACAAACTCAATGTCTTTATCTACATGTAGAAAAACCAAACCATTTGTATATAAAAAAAACACAAGGTACTTGATACAGTCCGCTGTAAAAAGTACAATTGAACACTGACCCAAATCAATAAGGTGCCAAAAGATGCGCAATTGGGCCAGGCATCTGCAGCTGTTGAAAAATTGCAAATTTCCTAGGTTTCCATGGAGTAAGTGCCGTTGCTGGGCACGTGATCTTGACATCAATGATTATTCATTTGTGGCTACAGCCAAAAGTATTGGTCGGAGAGCAACGTGCTTTGCACCATTCGATTTCTCGTCAAAAAATACGTCGGATTAGCCTCTTACCAGCAGCATTGGAACAGGTTTTCCACTTTTGGATTTTCACCTGATCGTTTTGCGAATTGAAATCGGCTACATTAACTATGTACAATCGCGACTGGTCATTACTATATTCAACTTTTCATTATAAGTTATGCGCCCTTCGGTAGCCCAGACGACGTCAAATCTTTGGGCCAAGCCCATTTAACTCACCCAGCAAATGTCTTACTTCTAAGTCGAAGACAAACTCAATGTCTTTATCTACATGTAGAAAAACCACACCATTTGTATATAAAAAAAAACACAAGGTACTTGATACAGTCCGCTGTAAAAAGTACAATTGAACACTGACCCACATCAATAAGGTGCCAAAAGATGCGCAATTGGGCCAGGCATCTCCAGCTGTTGAAAAATTGCAAATTTCCTTGGTTTCCATGGAGTAAGAGCCGTTGCTGGGCACGTGATCTTGACATCAATGATTATTCATTTGTGGCTACAGCCAAACGTATTGGTCGGAGAGCAACGCGGTTTGCACCATTCGATTTCTCGTCAAAAAATACGTCGGATTAGCCTCTTACCAGCAGCATTGGAACAGTTTTTCCACTTTTGGATTTTTGCCTGGTCTTTTTGCTAATTGAAATCGGCTACATTAACTATGTACAATCGCGACTGGTCATTACTATATTCAACTTTTCATTATAAGTTATGTGCCCTTCGGTAGCCCAGACGACGTCAAATCTTTGGGCCAAGCCCATTTAACTCACCCAGCAGTTGTCTTACTTCTAAGTCGAAGACAAACTCAATGTCTTTATCTACATGTAGAAAAACCACACCATTTGTATATAAAAAAAACACAAGGTACTTGATACAGTCCGCTGTAAAAAGTACAATTGAACACTGACCCACATCAATAAGGTGCCAAAAGATGCGCAATTGGGCCAGGCATCTCCAGCTGTTGAAAAATTGCAAATTTCCTTGGTTTCCATGGAGTAAGAGCCGTTGCTGGGCACGTGATCTTGACATCAATGATTATTCATTTGTGGCTACAGCCAAAAGTATTGGTCGGAGAGCAACGCGGTTTGCACCATTCGATTTCTCGTCAAAAAATACGTCGGATTAGCCTCTTACCAGCAGCATTGGAACAGTTTTTCCACTTTTGGATTTTTGCCAGGTCTTTTTGCGAATTGAAATCGGCTACATTAACTATGTACAATCGCAACTGGTCATTACTATATTCAACTTTTCATTATAAGTTATGTGGCCTTCGGTAGCCCAGACGACGTCAAATCTTTGGGCCAAGCCCATTTAACTCACCCAGCAAATGTCTTACTTCTAAGTCGAAGACAAACTCAATGTCTTTATCTACATGTAGAAAAACCACACCATTTGTATATAAAAAAAAACACAAGGTACTTGATACAGTCCGCTGTAAAAAGTACAATTGAACACTGACCCACATCAATAAGGTGCCAAAAGATGCGCAATTGGGCCAGGCATCTCCAGCTGTTGAAAAATTGCAAATTTCCTTGGTTTCCATGGAGTAAGAGCCGTTGCTGGGCACGTGATCTTGACATCAATGATTATTCATTTGTGGCTACAGCCAAACGTATTGGTCGGAGAGCAACGCGGTTTGCACCATTCGATTTCTCGTCAAAAAATACGTCCGATTAGCCTCTTACCAGCAGCATTGGAACAGTTTTTCCACTTTTGGATTTTTGCCTGGTCTTTTTGCTAATTGAAATCGGCTACATTAACTATGTACAATCGCGACTGGTCATTACTATATTCAACTTTTCATTATAAGTTATGGGCCCTTCGGTAGCCCAGACGACGTCAAATCTTTGGGCCAAGCCCATTTAACTCACCCAGCAGTTGTCTTACTTCTAAGTCGAAGACAAACTCAATGTCTTTATCTACATGTAGAAAAACCACACCATTTGTATATAAAAAAAACACAAGGTACTTGATACAGTCCGCTGTAAAAAGTACAATTGAACACTGACCCACATCAATAAGGTGCCAAAAGATGCGCAATTGGGCCAGGCATCTCCAGCTGTCGAAAAATTGCAAATTTCCTTGGTTTCCATGGAGTAAGAGCCGTTGATGGGCACGTGATCTTGACATCAATGATTATTTATTTGTGGCTACAGCCAAAAGTATTGGTCGGAGAGCAACGCGGTTTGCACCATTCGATTTCTCGTCAAAAAATACGTCGGATTAGCCTCTTACCAGCAGCATTGGAACAGTTTTTCCACTTTTGGATTTTTGCCTGGTCTTTTTGCGAATTGAAATCGGCTACATTAACTATGTACAATCGCGACTGGTCATTACTATATTCAACTTTTCATTATAAGTTATGTGCCCTTCGGTAGCCCAGACGACGTCAAATCTTTGGGCCAAGCCCATTTAACTCACCCAGCAAATGTCTTACTTCTAAGTCGAAGACAAACTCAATGTCTTTATCTACATGTAGAAAAACCACACCATTTGTATATAAAAAAAAACACAAGGTACTTGATACAGTCCGCTGTAAAAAGTACAATTGAACACTGACCCACATCAATAAGGTGCCAAAAGATGCGCAGTTGGGCCAGGCATCTCCAGCTGTTGAAAAATTGCAAATTTCCTTGGTTTCCATGGAGTAAGAGCCGTTGCTGGGCACGTGATCTTGACATCAATGATTATTCATTTGTGGCTACAGCCAAAAGTATTGGTCGGAGAGAAACGCGGTTTGCACCATTCGATTTCTCGTCAAAAAATACGTCGGATTAGCCTCTTACCAGCAGCATTGGAACAGTTTTTCCACTTTTGGATTTTTGCCAGGTCTTTTTGCTAATTGAAATCGGCTACATTACTATGTACAATCGCAACTGGTCATTACTATATTCAACTTTTCATTATAAGTTATGTGCCCTTCGGTAGCCCAAGACGACGTCAAATCTTTGGGCCAAGCCCATTTAACTCACCCAGCAAATGTCTTACTTCTAAGTCGAAGACAAACTCAATGTCTTTATCTACATGTAGAAAAACCACACCATTTGTATATAAAAAAAACACAAGGTACTTGATACAGTCCGCTGTAAAAAGTACAATTGAACACTGACCCACATCAATAAGGTGCCAAAAGATGCGCAATTGGGCCAGGCATCTCCAGCTGTTGAAAAATTGCAAATTTCCTTGGTTTCCATGGAGTAAGAGCCGTTGCTGGGCACGTGATCTTGACATCAATGATTATTCATTTGTGGCTACAGCCAAACGTATTGGTCGGAGAGCAACGCGGTTTGCACCATTCGATTTCTCGTCAAAAAATACGTCGGATTAGCCTCTTACCAGCAGCATTGGAACAGTTTTTCCACTTTTGGATTTTTGCCTGGTCTTTTTGCTAATTGAAATCGGCTACATTAACTATGTACAATCGCGACTGGTCATTACTATATTCAACTTTTTCATTATAAGTTATGTGCCCTTCGGTAGCCCAGACGACGTCAAATCTTTGGGCCAAGCCCATTTAACTCACCCAGCAGTTGTCTTACTTCTAAGTCGAAGACAAACTCAATGTCCTTTATCTACATGTAGAAAAACCACACCATTTGTATATAAAAAAAAACACAAGGTACTTGATACAGTCCGCTGTAAAAAGTACAATTGAACCACTGACCCACATCAATAAGGTGCCAAAAGATGCGCAATTGGGCCAGGCATCTCCAGCTGTCGAAAAATTGCAAATTTCCTTGGTTTCCATAGAGTAAGAGCCGTTGCTGGGCACGTGATCTTGACATCAATGATTATTCATTTGTGGCTACAGCCAAAAGTATTGGTCGGAGAGCAACGCGGTTTGCACCATTCGATTTCTCGTCAAAAAATGCGTCGGATTAGCCTCTTACCATCAGCATTGGAACAGTTTTTCCACTTTTGGATTTTTGCCAGGTCTTTTTGCGAGTTGAAATCGGCTACATTAACTATGTACAATCGCGACTGGTCATTACTATATTCAACTTTCATTATAAGTTATGTGCCCTTCGGTAGCCAGACGACGTCAAATCTTTGGGCCAAGCCCATTTAACTCACCCAGCAGTTGTCTTACTTCTAAGTCGAAGACAAACTCAATGTCTTTATCTACATGTAGAAAAACCACACCATTTGTATATAAAAAAAACACAAGGTACATGATAAAGTCTGCTGTAAAAAGTACAATTGAACACTGACCCACATCAATAAGGTGCCAAAAGATGCGCAATTGGGCCAGGCATCTCCAGCTGTTGAAAAATTGCAAATTTCCTTGTTTCCATGGAGTAAGAGCCGTTGCTGGGCACGTGATCTTGACATCAATGATTATTCATTTGTGGCTACAGCCAAAAGTATTGGTCGGAGAGCAACGCGGTTTGCACCATTCGATTTCTCGTCAAAAAATACGTCGGATTAGCCTCTTACCAGCAGCATTGGAACAGTTTTTCCACTTTTGGATTTTGCCAGGTCTTTTTGCTAATTGAAATCGGCTACATTAACTATGTACAATCGCGACTGGTCATTACTATATTCAACTTTTCATTATAAGTTATGTGGCCTTCGGTAGCCCAGACGACGTCAAATCTTTGGGCCAAGCCCATTTAACTCACCCAGCAAATGTCTTACTTCTAAGTCGAAGACAAACTCAATGTCTTTATCTACATGTAGAAAAACCAAACCATTTGTATATAAAAAAACACCAGGTACTTGATACAGTCCGCTGTAAAAAGTACAATTGAACACTGACCCAAATCAATAAGGTGCCAAAAGATGCGCAATTGGGCCAGGCATCTGCAGCTGTTGAAAAATTGCAAATTTCCTAGGTTTCCATGGAGTAAGTGCCGTTGCTGGGCACGTGATCTTGACATCAATGATTATTCATTTGTGGCTACAGCCAAAAGTATTGGTCGGAGAGCAACGTGCTTTGCACCATTCGATTTCTCGTCAAAAAATACGTCGGATTAGCCTCTTACCAGCAGCATTGGAACAGGTTTTCCACTTTTGGATTTTCACCTGGTCGTTTTGCGAATTGAAATCGGCTACATTAACTATGTACAATCGCGACTGGTCATTACTATATTCAACTTTTCATTATAAGTTATGCGCCCTTCGGTAGCCCAGACGACGTCAAATCTTTGGGCCAAGCCCATTTAACTCACCCAGCAAATGTCTTACTTCTAAGTCGAAGACAAACTCAATGTCTTTATCTACATGTAGAAAAACCACACCATTTGTATATAAAAAAATCACAAGGTACATGATAAAGTCTGCTGTAAAAAGTACAATTGAACACTGACCCACATCAATACGGTGCCAAAAGATGCGCAATTGGGCCAGGCATCTTCAGCTGTTGAAAAATTGCAAATTTCCTTGGTTTCCATGGAGTAAGAGCCGTTGGCTGGGCACGTGATCTTGACATCAATGATTATTCATTTGTTGCTACAGCCAAAAGTATTGGTCGGAGAGCAACGCGGTTTGCACCATTCGATTTCTCGTCAAAAAATACGTCGGATTAGCCTCTTACCAGCAGCATTGGAACAGTTTTTCCACTTTGGATTTTTGCCAGGTCTTTTTGCTAATTGAAATCGGCTACATTAACTATGTACAATCGCGACTGGTCATTACTATATTCAACTTTTCATTATAAGTTATGTGCCCTTCGGTAGCCCAGACGACGTCAAATCTTTGGGCCAAGCCCATTTAACTCACCCAGCAAATGTCTTACTTCTAAGTCGAAGACAAACTCAATGTCTTTATCTACATGTAGAAAAACCACACCATTTGTATATAAAAAAAACACAAGGTACTTGATACAGTCCGCTGTAAAAAGTACAATTGAACACTGACCCACATCAATAAGGTGCCAAAAGATGCGCAATTGGGCCAGGCATCTCCAGCTGTTGAAAATTGCAAATTTCCTTGGTTTCCATGGAGTAAGAGCCGTTGCTGGGCACGTGATCTTGACATCAATGATTATTCATTTGTGGCTACAGCCAAAAGTATTGGTCGGAGAGCAACGTGGTTTGCACCATTCGATTTCTCGTTAAAAAATACGTCGGATTAGCCTCTTACCAGCAGCATTGGAACAGTTTTTCCACTTTTGGATTTTCACCTGGTCGTTTTGCAAATTGAAAATCGGCTACATTAACTATGTACAATCGCCACTGGTCATTACTATATTCAACTTTTCATTATAAGTTTATGTTGCCCTTCGGTAGCCCAGACGACGTCAAATCTTTGGGCCAAGCCCATTTAACTCACCCAGCAAATGTCTTACTTCTAAGTCGAAGACAAACTCAATGTCTTTATCTACATGTAGAAAAACCACACCATTTGTATATAAAAAAAAACACAAGGTACATGATAAAGTCTGCTGTCAAAAGTACAATTGAACACTGACCCACATCAATAAGGTGCCAAAAGATGCGCAATTGGGCCAGGCATCTCCAGCTGTTGAAAAATTGCAAATTTCCTTGGTTTCCATGGAGTAAGAGCCGTTGCTGGGCACGTGATCTTGACATCAATGATTATTCATTTGTGGCTACAGCCAAAAGTATTGGTCGGAGAGCAACGCGGTTTGCACCATTCGATTTCTCGTCAAAAAATACGTCGGATTAGCCTCTTACCAGCAGCATTGGAACAGTTTTTTCCACTTTTGGATTTTTGCCTGGTATTTTTTCTAATTGAAATCGGCTACATTAACTATGTACAATCGCGACTGGTCATTACTATATTCAACTTTTCATTATAAGTTATGTGCCCTTCGGTAGCCCAGACGACGTCAAATCTTTGGGCCAAGCCCATTTAACTCACCCAGCAAATGTCTTACTTCTAAGTCGAAGACAAACTCAATGTCTTTATATGTAGAAAAACCACACCATTTGTATATAAAAAAAACACAAGGTACTTGATACAGTCCGCTGTAAAAAGGACAATTAAACACTGACCCACATTAATAAGGTGCCAAAAGATGCGCAATTGAGCCAGGCATCTCCAGCTGTTGAAAAATTGCAAATTTCCTTGGTTTCCATGGAGTAAGAGCCGTTGCTGGGCACGTGATCTTGACATCAATGATTATTCATTTGTGGCTACAGCCAAAAGTATTGGTCGGAGAGCAACGCGGTTTGCACCATTGGATTTCTCGTCAAAAAATACGTCGGATTAGCCTCTTACCAGCAGCATTGGAACAGTTTTTCCACTTTTGGATTTTTGCCTGGTATTTTTTCTAATTGAAATCGGCTACATTAACTATGTACAATCGCGACTGGTCATTACTATATTCAACTTTTCATTATAAGTTATGTGCCCTTCGGTAGCCCAGACGACGTCAAATCTTTGGGCCAAGCCCATTTAACTCACCCAGCAGTTGTCTTACTTCTAAGTCGAAGACAAACTCAATGTCTTTATCTACATGTAGAAAAACCACACCATTTGTATATAAAAAAAACACAAGGTACTTGATACAGTCCGCTGTAAAAAGTACAATTGAACACTGACCCACATCAATAAGGTGCCAAAAGATGCGCAATTGGGCCAGGCATCTCCAGCTGTTGAAAAATTGCACATTTCCTTGGTTTCCATGGAGTAAGAGCCGTTGCTGGACACGTGATCTTGACATCAATGATTATTCATTTGTGGCTACAGCCAAAAGTATTGGTCGGAGAGCAACGCGGTTTGCACCATTCGATTTCTCGTCAAAAAATACGTCGGATTAGCCTCTTACCAGCAGCATTGGAACAGTTTTTCTACTTTTGGATTTTTCCCTGGTCTTTTTGCGAATTGAAATCGGCTACATTAACTATGTACAATCGCGAATGGTCATTACTATATTCAACTTTTCATTATAAGTTATGTGCCCTTCGGTAGCCCAGACGACGTCAAATCTTTGGGCCAAGCCCATTTAACTCACCCAGCAGTTGTCTTACTTCTAAGTCGAAGACAAACTCAATGTCTTTATCTACATGTAGAAAAACCACACCATTTGTATATGAAAAAAACACAAGGTACTTGATACAGTCCGCTGTAAAAAGTACAATTGAACACTGACCCACATCAATAAGGTGCCAAAAGATGCGCAATTGGGCCAGGCATCTCCAGCTGTTGAAAAATTGCAAATTTCCTTGGTTTCCATGGAGTAAGAGCCGTTGCTGGGCACGCGATGTTGACATCAATGATTATTCATTTGTGGCTACAGCCAAAAGTATTGGTCGGAGAGCAACGCGGTTTGCACCATTCGATTTCTCGTCAAAAAATACGTCGGATTAGCCTCCTACCAGCAGCATTGGAACAGTTTTTCCACTTTTGGATTTTTGCCTGGTCTTTTTGCGAATTGAAATCGGCTACATTAACTATGTACAATCGCGACTGGTCATTACTATATTCAACTTTTCATTATAAGTTATGTGCCCTTCGGTAGCCCAGACGACGTCAAATCTTTGGGCCAAGCCCATTTAACTCACCCAGCAAATGTCTTACTCCTAAGTCGAAGACAAACTCAATGTCTTTATCTACATGTAGAAAAACCACACCATTTGTATATAAAAAAAACACAAGGTACTTGATACAGTCTGCTGTAAAAAGGACAATTGAACACTGACCCACATCAATAAGGTGCCAAAAGATACGCAATTGGGCCAGGCATCTCCAGCTGTTGAAAAATTGCAAATTTCCTTGGTTTCCATGGAGTAAGAGCCGTTGCTGGGCACGTGATCTTGACATCAATGATTATTCATTTGTGTCTACAGCCAAAAGTATTGGTCGGAGAGCAACGCGGTTTGCACCATTCGATTTCTCGTCAAAAAATACGTCGGATTAGTCTCTTACCAGCAGCATTGGAACAGTTTTTTCCACTTTTGGATTTTTGCCTGGTATTTTTTCTAATTGAAATCGGCTACATTAACTATGTACAATCGCGACTGGTCATTACTATATTCAACTTTTCATTATAAGTTATGTGCCCTTCGGTAGCCCAGACGACGTCAAATCTTTGGGCCCAACCCATTTAACTCACCCAGCAGTTGTCTTACTTCTAAGTCGAAGACAAACTCAATGTCTTTATCTACATGTAGAAAAACCACACCATTTGTATATAAAAAAAACACAAGGTACTTGATACAGTCCGCTGTAAAAAGTACAATTGAACACTGACCCACATCAATAAGGTGCCAAAAGATGCGCAATTGGGCCAGGCATCTCCAGCTGTTGAAAAATTGCAAATTTCCTTGGTTTCCATGGAGTAAGAGCCGTTGCTGGGCACGTGATCTTGATATCAATGATTATTCATTTGTGGCTACAGCCAAAAGTATTGGTCGGAGAGCAACGCGGTTTGCACCATTGGATTTCTCGTCAAAAAATACGTCGGATTAGCCTCTTACCAGCAGCATTGGAACAGTTTTTCCACTTTTGGATTTTTGCCTGGTATTTTTTCTAATTGAAATCGGCTACATTAACTATGTACAATCGCGACTGGTCATTACTATATTCAACTTTTCATTATAAGTTATGTGCCCTTCGGTAGCCCAGACGACGTCAAATCTTTGGGCCAAGCCCATTTAACTCACCCAGCAAATGTCCTACTTCTAAGTCGAAGACAAACTCAATGTCTTTATCTACATGTAGAAAAACCACACCATTTGTATATAAAAAAAACACAAGGTACTTGATACAGTCCGCTGTAAAAAGGACAATTAAACACTGACTTACATCAATAAGGTGCCAAAAGATACGCAATTGAGCCAGGCATCTCCAGCTGTTGAAAAATTGCAAATTTCCTTGGTTTCCATGGAGTAAGAGCCGTTGCTGGGCACGTGATCTTGACATCAATGATTATTCATTTGTGGCTACAGCCAAAAGTATTGGTCGGAGAGCAACGCGGTTTGCACCATTCGATTTCTCGTCAAAAAATACGTCGGATTAGCCTCTTACCAGCAGCATTGGAACAGTTTTTCCACTTTTGGATTTTTGCCTGGTCTTTTTGCGAATTGAAATCGGCTACATTAACTATGTACAATCGCGACTGGTCATTACTATATTCAACTTTTCATTATAAGTTATGTGGCCTTCGGTAGCCCAGACGACGTCAAATCTTTGGGCCAAGCCCATTTAACTCACCCAGCAAATGTCTTACTCCTAAGTCGAAGACAAACTCAATGTCTTTATCTACATGTAGAAAAACCACACCATTTGTATATAAAAAAAAACACAAGGTACTTGATACAGTCTGCTGTAAAAAGGACAATTGAACACTGACCCACATGAATAAGGTGCCAAAAGATACGCAATTGGGCCAGGCATCTCCAGCTGTTGAAAAATTGCAAATTTCCTTGGTTTCCATGGAGTAAGAGCCGTTGCTGGGCACGTGATCTTGACATCAATGATTATTCATTTGTGGCTACAGCCAAAAGTATTGGTCGGAGAGCAACGCGGTTTGCACCATTGGATTTCTCGTCAAAAAATACGTCGGATTAGCCTCTTACCAGCAGCATTGGAACAGTTTTTCTACTTTTGGATTTTTGCCTGGTCTTTTTGCGAATTAAAATCGGCTACATTAACTATGTACAATCGCGACTGGTCATTACTACATTCAACTTTTCATTATAAGTTATGTGCCCTTCGGTAGCCCAGACGACGTCAAATCTTTGGGCCAAGCCCATTTAACTCACCCAGCAGTTGTCTTACTTCTAAGTCGAAGACAAACTCAATGTCTTTATCTACATGTAGAAAAACCACACCATTTGTATATAAAAAAAAACACAAGGTACTTGATACAGTCCGCTGTAAAAAGTACAATTGAACACTGACCCACATCAATAAGGTGCCAAAAGATGCGCAATTGGGCCAGGCATCTCCAGCTGTTGAAAAATTGCAAATTTCCTTGGTTTCCATGGAGTAAGAGCCGTTGCTGGGCACGTGATCTTGACATCAATGATTATTCATTTGTGGCTACAGCCAAAAGTATTGGTCGGAGAGCAACGCGGTTTGCACCATTCGATTTCTCGTCAAAAAATACGTCGGATTAGCCTCTTACCAGCAGCATTGGAACAGTTTTTCCACTTTTGGATTTTTGCCTGGTCTTTTTGCGAATTGAAATCGGCTACATTAACTATGTACAATCGCGACTGGTCATTACTATATTCAACTTTTCATTATAAGTTATGTGGCCTTCGGTAGCCCAGACGACGTCAAATCTTTGGGCCAAGCCCATTTAACTCACCCAGCAAATGTCTTACTCCTAAGTCGAAGACAAACTCAATGTCTTTATCTACATGTAGAAAAACCACACCATTTGTATATAAAAAAAACACAAGGTACTTGATACAGTCTGCTGTAAAAAGGACAATTGAACACTGACCCACATCAATAAGGTGCCAAAAGATACGCAATTGGGCCAGGCATCTCCAGCTGTTGAAAAATTGCAAATTTCCTTGGTTTCCATGGAGTAAGAGCCGTTGCTGGGCACGTGATCTTGACATCAATGATTATTCATTTGTGGCTACAGCCAAAAGTATTGGTCGGAGAGCAACGCGGTTTGCACCATTCGATTTCTCGTCAAAAAATACGTCGGATTAGTCTCTTACCAGCAGCATTGGAACAGTTTTTTCCACTTTTGGATTTTTGCCTGGTATTTTTTCTAATTGAAATCGGCTACATTAACTATGTACAATCGCGACTGGTCATTACTATATTCAACTTTTCATTATAAGTTATGTGCCCTTCGGTAGCCCAGACGACGTCAAATCTTTGGGCCCAACCCATTTAACTCACCCAGCAGTTGTCTTACTTCTAAGTCGAAGACAAACTCAATGTCTTTATCTACATGTAGAAAAACCACACCATTTGTATATAAAAAAAACACAAGGTACTTGATACAGTCCGCTGTAAAAAGTACAATTGAACACTGACCCACATCAATAAGGTGCCAAAAGATGCGCAATTGGGCCAGGCATCTCCAGCTGTTGAAAAATTGCAAATTTCCTTGGTTTCCATGGAGTAAGAGCCGTTGCTGGGCACGTGATCTTGACATCAATGATTATTCATTTGTGGCTACAGCCAAAAGTATTGGTCGGAGAGCAACGCGGTTTGCACCATTGGATTTCTCGTCAAAAAATACGTCGGATTAGCCTCTTACCAGCAGCATTGGAACAGTTTTTCCACTTTTGGATTTTTGCCTGGTATTTTTTCTAATTGAAATCGGCTACATTAACTATGTACAATCGCGACTGGTCATTACTATATTCAACTTTTCATTATAAGTTATGTGCCCTTCGGTAGCCCAGACGACGTCAAATCTTTGGGCCAAGCCCATTTAACTCACCCAGCAGTTGTCTTACTTCTAAGTCGAAGACAAACTCAATGTCTTTATCTACATGTAGAAAAACCACACCATTTGTATATAAAAAAAACACAAGGTACTTGATACAGTCCGCTGTAAAAAGTACAATTGAACACTGACCCACATCAATAAGGTGCCAAAAGATGCGCAATTGGGCCAGGCATCTCCAGCTGTTGAAAAATTGCAAATTTCCTTGGTTTCCATGGAGTAAGAGCCGTTGCTGGGCACGTGATCTTGATATCAATGATTATTAATTTGTCGCTACAGCCAAAAGTATTGGTCGGAGAGCAACGCGGTTTGCACCATTGGATTTCTCGTCAAAAAATACGTTGGATTAGCCTCTTACCAGCAGCATTGGAACAGTTTTTCCACTTTTGGATTTTTGCCTGGTCTTTATGCGAATTGAAATCGGCTACATTAACTATGTACATTCGCGACTGGTCATTACTATATTCAACTTTTCATTATAAGTTATGTGCCCTTCGGTAGCCCAGACGACGTCAAATCTTTGGGCCAAGCCCATTTAACTCACCCAGCAAATGTCTTACTTCTAAGTCGAAGACAAACTCAATGTCTTTATCTACATGTAGAAAAACCACACCATTTGTATATAAAAAAAACACAAGGTACATGATAAAGTCTGCTGTAAAAAGTACAATTGAACACTGACCCACATCAATAAGGTGCCAAAAGATGCGCAATTGGGCCAGGCATCTCCAGCTGTTGACAAATTGCAAATTTCCTTGGTTTCCATGGAGTAAGAGCCGTTGCTGGGCACGTGATCTTGACATCAATGATTAATCATTTGTGGCTACAGCCAAAAGTATTGGTCGGAGAGCAACGCGGTTTGCACCATTCGATTTCTCGTCAAAAAATACGTCGGATTAGCCTCTTACCAGCAGCATTGGAACAGTTTTTCCACTTTTGGATTTTTGCGTGGTCTTTTTGCTAATTGAAATCGGCTACATTAACTATGTACAATCGCGACTGGTCATTACTATATTCAACTTTTCATTATAAGTTATGTGGCCTTCGGTAGCCCAGACGACGTCAAATCTTTGGGCCAAGCTCATTTAACTCACCCAGCAAATGTCTTACTTCTAAGTCGAAGGACAAACTCAATGTCTTTATCTACATGTAGAAAAACCACACCATTTGTATATAAAAAAAACACAAGGTACTTGATACAGTCCGCTGTAAAAAGTACAATTGAACACTGACCCACATCAATAAGGTGCCAAAAGATGCGCAATTGGGCCAGGCATCTCCAGCTGTTGAAAAATTGCAAACTTCCTTGGTTTCCATGGAGTAAGAGCCGTTGCTGGGCACGTGATCTTGACATCAATGATTATTCATTTGTGGCTACAGCCAAAAGTATTGGTCGGAGAGCAACGCGGTTTGCACCATTCGATTTCTCGTCAAAAAATACGTCGGATTAGCTTCTTATCAGCAGCATTGGAACAGTTTTTCCACTTTTGGATTTTTGCCTGGTTTTTTTTCTAATTGAAATCGGCTACATTAACTATGTACAATCGCGACTGATCATTACTATATTCAACTTTTCATTATAAGTTATGTGCCCTTCGGTAGCCCAGACGACGTCAAATCTTTGGGCCAAGCCCATTTAACTCACCCAGCAAATGTCTTACTTCTAAGTCGAAGACAAACTCAATGTATTTATCTACATGTAGAAAAACCACACGATTTGTATATCAAAAAAAACACAAGGTACATGATAAAGTCTGCTGTAAAAAGTACAATTGAACACTGACCCACATCAATAAGGTGCCAAAAGATGCGCAATTGGGCCAGGCATCTCCAGCTGTTGAAAAAATTGCAAATTTCCTTGGTTTCCATGGAGTAAGAGCCGTTGCTGGGCACGTGATCTTGACATCAGTGATTATTCATTTGTGGCTACAGCCAAAAGTATTGGTCGGAGAGCAACGCGGTTTGCACCATTCGATTTCTCGTCAAAAAATACGTCGGATTAGCCCCTTACCAGCAGCATTGGAACAGTTTTTTCCACTTTTGGATTTTTGCCTGGTCTTTTTGCTAATTGAAATCGGCTACATTAACTATGTACAATCGCGACTGGTCATTACTATATTCAACTTTTCATTATAAGTTATGTGGCCTTCGGTAGCCCAGACGACGTCAAATCTTTGGGCCAAGCCCATTTAACTGACCCAGCAAATGTCTTACTTCTAAGTCGAAGACAAACTCAATGTCTTTATCTACATGTAGAAAAACCACACCATTTGTATATAAAAAAAACACAAGGTACTTGATACAGTCCGCTGTAAAAAGTACAATTGAACACTGACCCACATCAATAAGGTGCCAAAAGATGCGCAATTGGGCCAGGCATCTCCAGCTGTTGAAAAATTGCAAATTTCCTTGGTTTCCATGGAGTAAGAGCCGTTGCTGGGCACGTGATCTTGACATCAATGATTATTCATTTGTGGCTACAGCCAAAAGTATTGGTCGGAGAGCAACGCGGTTTGCACCATTCGATTTCTCGTCAAAAAATACGTCGGATTAGCCTCTTACCAGCAGCATTGGAACAGTTTTTCTACTTTCGGATTTTTGCCTGGTCTTTTTGAGAATTGAAATCGGCTACATTAACTATGTACAATCGCGACTGGTCATTACTATATTTAACTTTTCATTATAAGTTATGTGCCCTTCGGTAGCCCAGACGACGTCAAATCTTTGGGCCAAGCCCATTTAACTCACCCAGCAAATGTCTTACTTCTAAGTCGAAGACAAACTCAATGTATTTATCTACATGTAGAAAAACCACACCATTTGTATATAAAAAAAACACAAGGTACTTGATACAGTCCGCTGTAAAAAGTACAATTGAACACTGACCCACATCAATAAGGTGCCAAAAGATGCGCAATTGGGGCAGGCATCTCCAGCTGTTGAAAAATTGCAAATTTCCTTGGTTTCCATGGAGTAAGAGCCGTTGCTGGGCACGTGATCTTGACATCAATGATTATTCATTTGTGGCTACAGCCAAAAGTATTGGTCGGAGAGCAACGCGGTTTGCACCATTCGATTTCTCGTCAAAAAATACGTCGGATTAGCCTCTTACCAGCAGCATTGGAACAGTTTTTCTACTTTTGGATTTTTGCCCTGTTTTTTCTCTAATTGAAATCGGCTACATTAACTATGTACAATCGCGACTGGTCATTACTATATTCAACTTTTCATTATAAGTTATGTGCCCTTCGGTAGCCCAGACGACGTCAAATCTTTGGGCCAAGCCTATTTAACTCACCCAGCAAATGTCTTACTTCTAAGTCGAAGACAAACTCAATGTCTTTATCTACATATAGAAAAACCACACCATTTGTCCATAAAAATACACAAGGTACATGATACAGTGTGCTGTAAAAAAGTACAATTGAACACTGACCCACATCAATAAGGTGCCAAAAGATGCGCAATTGGGCCAGGCATCTCCAGCTGTTGAAAAATTGCAAATTTCCTTGGTTTCCATGGAGTAAGAGCCGTTGCTGGGCACGTGATCTTGACATCAATGATTATTCATTTGTGGCTACAGCCAAAAGTATTGGTCGGAGAGCAACGCGGTTTGCACCATTCGATTTCTCGTCAAAAAATACGTCGGATTAGCCTCTTACCAGCAGCATTGGAACAGTTTTTCCACTTTTGGATTTTTGCCAGGTATTTTTGCTAATTGAAATCGGCTACATTAACTATGTACAATCGCGACTGGTCATTACTATATTCAACTTTTCATTATAAGTTATGTGCCCTTCGGTAGCCCAGACGACGTCAAATCTTTGGGCCAAGCCCATTTAACTCACCCAGCAAATGTCTTACTTCTAAGTCGAAGACAAACTCAATGTCTTTATCTACATGTAGAAAAACCACACCATTTGTATATAAAAAAAAACACAAGGTACTTGATACAGTCCGCTGTAAAAAGTACAATTGAACACTGACCCACATCAATAAGGTGCCAAAAGATGCGCAATTGGGCCAGGCATCTCCAGCTGTTGAAAAATTGCAAATTTCCTTGGTTTCCATGGAGTAAGAGCCGTTGCTGGGCACGTGATCTTGACATCAATGATTATTCATTTGTGGCTACAGCCAAAAGTATTGGTCGGAGAGCAACGCGGTTTGCACCATTCGATTTCTCGTCAAAAAATACGTCGGATTAGCCTCTTACCAGCAGCATTGGAACAGTTTTTCCACTTTTGGATTTTTGCCAGGTCTTTTTGCTAATTGAAATCGGCTACATTAACTATGTACAATCGCGACTGGTCATTACTATATTCAACTTTTCATTATAAGTTATGTGCCCTTCGGTAGCCCAGACGACGTCAAATCTTTGGGCCAAGCCCATTTAACTCACCCAGCAAATGTCTTACTTCTAAGTCGAAGACAATCTCAATGTATTTATCTACATGTAGAAAAACCACACCATTTGTATATAAAAAAAACACAAGGTACATGATAAAGTCTGCTGTAAAAAGTACAATTGAACACTGACCCACATCAATAAGGTACCAAAAGATGCGCAATTGGGCCAGGCATCTCCAGCTGTTGAAAAATTGCAAATTTCCTTGGTTTCCATGGAGTAAGAGCCGTTGCTGGGCACGTGATCTTGACATCAATGATTATTCATTTGTGGCTACAGCCAAAAGTATTGGTCGGAGAGCAACGCGGTTTGCACCATTCGATTTCTCGTCAAAAAATACGTCGGATTAGCCTCTTACCAGCAGCATTGGAACAGTTTTTCCACTTTTGGATTTTTGCCTGGTCTTTTTGCTAATTGAAATCGGCTACATTAACTATGTACAATCGCGACTGGTCATTACTATATTCAACTTTTCATTATAAGTTATGTGGCCTTCGGTAGCCCAGACGACGTCAAATCTTTGGGCCAAAGCCCATTTAACTCACCCAGCAAATGTCTTACTTCTAAGTCGAAGACAAACTCAATGTCTTTATCTACATGTAGAAAAACCACACCATTTGTATATAAAAAAAACACAAGGTACTTGATACAGTCCGCTGTAAAAAGTACAATTGAACACTGACCCACATCAATAAGGTGCCAAAAGATGCGCAATTGGGCCAGGCATCTCCAGCTGTTGAAAAATTGCAAATTTCCTTGGTTTCCATGGAGTAAGAGCCGTTGCTGGGCACGTGATCTTGACATCAATGATTATTCATTTGTGGCTACAGCCAAAAGTATTGGTCGGAGAGCAACGCGGTTTGCACCATTCGATTTCTCGTCAAAAAATACGTCGGATTAGCCTCTTACCAGCAGCATTGGAACAGTTTTTCCACTTTTGGATTTTTGCCTGGTATTTTTTCTAATTGAAATCGGCTACATTTACTATGTACAATCGCGACTGGTCATTACTATATTCAACTTTTCATTATAAGTTATGTGCCCTTCGGTAGCCCAGACGACGTCAAATCTTTGGGCCAAGCCCATTTAACTCACCCAGCAAATGTCTTACTTCTAAGTCGAAGACAAACTCAATGTCTTTATCTACATATAGAAAAACCACACCATTTGTCCATAAAAATACACAAGGTACATGATACAGTCCGCTGTAAAAAAGTACAATTGAACACTGACCCACATCAATAAGGTGCCAAAAGATGCGCAATTGGGCCAGGCATCTCCAGCTGTTGAAAAATTGCAAATTTCCTTGGTTTCCATGGAGTAAGAGCCGTTGCTGGGCACGTGATCTTGACATCAATGATTATTCATTTGTGGCTACAGCCAAAAGTATTGGTCGGAGAGCAACGCGGTTTGCACCATTCGATTTCTCGTCAAAAAATACGTCGGATTAGCGTCTTACCAGCAGCATTGGAACAGTTTTTCCACTTTTGGATTTTTGCGTGGTCTTTTTGCTAATTGAAATCGGCTACATTAACTATGTACAATCGCGACTGGTCATTACTATATTCAACTTTTCATTATAAGTTATGTGGCCTTCGGTAGCCCAGACGACGTCAAATCTTTGGGCCAAAGCCCATTTAACTCACCCAGCAAATGTCTTACTTCTAAGTCGAAGACAAACTCAATGTCTTTATCTACATGTAGAAAAACCACACCATTTGTATATAAAAAAAACACAAGGTACTTGATACAGTCCGCTGTAAAAAGTACAATTGAACACTGACCCACGTCAATAAGGTGCCAAAAGATGCGCAATTGGGCCAGGCATCTCCAGCTGTTGAAAAATTGCAAATTTCCTTGGTTTCCATGGAGTAAGAGCCGTTGCTGGGCACGTGATCTTGACATCAATGATTATTCATTTGTGGCTACAGCCAAAAGTATTGGTCGGAGAGCAACGCGGTTTTCACCATTCGATTTCTCGTCAAAAAATACGTCGGATTAGCCTCTTACCAGCAGCATTGGAACAGTTTGTCCACTTTTGGATTTTTACCTGGTCTTTTTGCTAATTGAAATCGGCTACATTAACTATGTACAATCGCGACTGGTCATTACTATATTCAACTTTTCATTATAAGTTATGTGCCCTTCGGTAGCCCAGACGACGTCAAATCTTTGGGCCAAGCCCATTTAACTCACCCAGCAAATGTCTTACTTCTAAGTCGAAGACAAACTCAATGTCTTTATCTACATCTAGAAAAACCACACCATTTGTATATAAAAAAAACACAAGGTACTTGATACAGTCCGCTGTAAAAAGTACAATTGAACACTGACCCACATCAATAAGGTGCCAAAAGATGCGCAATTGGGCCAGGCATCTCCAGCTGTTGAAAAATTGCAAATTTCCTTGGTTTCCATGGAGTAAGAGCCGTTGCTGGGCACGTGATCTTGACATCAATGATTATTCATTTGTGGCTACAGCCAAAAGTATTGGTCGGAGAGCAACGCGGTTTGCACCATTCGATTTCTCGTCAAAAAATACGTCGGATTAGCCTCTTACCAGCAGCATTGGAACAGTCTTTCCACTTTTGGATTTTTGCCTGGTCTTTTTGCGAATTGAAATCGGCTACATTAACTATGTACAATCGCGACTGGTCATTACTATATTCAACTTTTCATTATAAGTTATGTGCCCTTCGGTAGCCCAGACGACGTCAAATCTTTGGGCCAAGCCCATTTAACTCACCCAGCAAATGTCTTACTTCTAAGTCGAAGACAAACTCAATGTCTTTATCTACATCTAGAAAAACCACACCATTTGTATATAAAAAAAACACAAGGTACTTGATACAGTCCGCTGTAAAAAGTACAATTGAACACTGACCCACATCAATAAGGTGCCAAAAGATGCGCAATTGGGCCAGGCATCTCCAGCTGTTGAAAAATTGCAAATTTCCTTGGTTTCCATGGAGTAAGAGCCGTTGCTGGGCACGTGATCTTGACATCAATGATTATTCATTTGTGGCTACAGCCAAAAGTATTGGTCGGAGAGCAACGCGGTTTGCACCATTCGATTTCTCGTCAAAAAATACGTCGGATTAGCCTCTTACCAGCAGCATTGGAACAGTCTTTCCACTTTTGGATTTTTGCCTGGTCTTTTTGCGAATTGAAATCGGCTACATTAACTATGTACAATCGCGACTGGTCATTACTATATTCAACTTTTCATTATAAGTTATGTGCCCTTCGGTAGCCCAGACGACGTCAAATCTTTGGGCCAAGCCCATTTAACTCACCCAGCAAATGTCTTACTTCTAAGTCGAAGACAAACTCAATGTCTTTATCTACATCTAGAAAAACCACACCATTTGTATATAAAAAAAACACAAGGTACTTGATACAGTCCGCTGTAAAAAGTACAATTGAACACTGACCCACATCAATAAGGTGCCAAAAGATGCGCAATTGGGCCAGGCATCTCCAGCTGTTGAAAAATTGCAAATTTCCTTGGTTTCCATGGAGTAAGAGCCGTTGCTGGGCACGTGATCTTGACATCAATGATTATTCATTTGTGGCTACAGCCAAAAGTATTGGTCGGAGAGCAACGCGGTTTGCACCATTCGATTTCTCGTCAAAAAATACGTCGGATTAGCCTCTTACCAGCAGCATTGGAACAGTCTTTCCACTTTTGGATTTTTGCCTGGTCTTTTTGCGAATTGAAATCGGCTACATTAACTATGTACAATCGCGACTGGTCATTACTACATTCAACTTTTCATTATAAGTTATGTGGCCTTCGGTAGCCCAGACGACGTCAAATCTTTGGGCCAAGCCCATTTAACTCACCCAGCAAATGTCTTACTTCTAAGTCGAAGACAAACTCAATGTCTTTATCTACATGTAGAAAAACCACACCATTTGTATATAAAAAAAACAAAAGGTACTTGATACAGTCCGCTGTAAAAAGTACAATTGAACACTGACCCACATCAATAAGGTGCCAAAAGATGCGCAATTGGGCCAGGCATCTCCAGCTGTTGACAAATTGCAAATTTCCATGGTTTCCATGGAGTAAGAGCCGTTGCTGGGCACGTGATCTTGACATCAATGATTAATCATTTGTGGCTACAGCCAAAAGTATTGGTCGGAGAGCAACGCGGTTTGCACCATTCGATTTCTCGTCAAAAAATACGTCGGATTAGCCTCTTACCAGCAGCATTGGAACAGTTTTTCCACTTTTGGATTTTTGCGTGGTCTTTTTGCTAATTGAAATCGGCTACATTAACTATGTACAATCGCGACTGGTCATTACTATATTCAACTTTTCATTATAAGTTATGTGGCCTTCGGTAGCCCAGACGACGTCAAATCTTTGGGCCAAGCTCATTTAACTCACCCAGCAAATGTCTTACTTCTAAGTCGAAGACAAACTCAATGTCTTTATCTACATGTAGAAAAACCACACCATTTGTATATAAAAAAAACACAAGGTACTTGATACAGTCCGCTGTAAAAAGTACAATTGAACACTGACCCACATCAATAAGGTGCCAAAAGATGCGCAATTGGGCCAGGCATCTCCAGCTGTTGAAAAATTGCAAACTTCCTTGTTTTCCATGGAGTAAGAGCCGTTGCTGGGCACGTGATCTTGACATCAATGATTATTCATTTGTGGCTACAGCCAAAAGTATTGGTCGGAGAGCAACGCGGTTTGCACCATTCGATTTCTCGTCAAAAAATACGTCGGATTAGCTTCTTATCAGCAGCATTGGAACAGTTTTTCCACTTTTGGATTTTTGCCTGGTTTTTTTTTCTAATTGAAATCGGCTACATTAACTATGTACAATCGCGACTGATCATTACTATATTCAACTTTTCATTATAAGTTATGTGCCCTTCGGTAGCCCAGACGACGTCAAATCTTTGGGCCAAGCCCATTTAACTCACCCAGCAAATGTCTTACTTCTAAGTCGAAGACAAACTCAATGTATTTATCTACATGTAGAAAAACCACACCATTTGTATATAAAAAAAACACAAGGTACATGATAAAGTCTGCTGTAAAAAGTACAATTGAACACTGACCCACATCAATAAGGTGCCAAAAGATGCGCAATTGGGCCAGGCATCTCCAGCTGTTGAAAAATTGCAAATTTCCTTGGTTTCCATGGAGTAAGAGCCGTTGCTGGGCACGTGATCTTGACATCAGTGATTATTCATTTGTGGCTACAGCCAAAAAGTATTGGTCGGAGAGCAACGCGGTTTGCACCATTCGATTTCTCGTCAAAAAATACGTCGGATTAGCCCCTTACCAGCAGCATTGGAACAGTTTTTCCACTTTTGGATTTTTGCCTGGTCTTTTTGCTAATTGAAATCGGCTACATTAACTATGTACAATCGCGACTGGTCATTACTATATTCAACTTTTCATTATAAGTTATGTGGCCTTCGGTAGCCCAGACGACGTCAAATCTTTGGGCCAAGCCCATTTAACTCACCCAGCAAATGTCTTACTTCTAAGTCGAAGACAAACTCAATGTCTTTATCTACATGTAGAAAAACCACACCATTTGTATATAAAAAAAACACAAGGTACTTGATACAGTCCGCTGTAAAAAGTACAATTGAACACTGACCCACATCAATAAGGTGCCAAAAGATGCGCAATTGGGCCAGGCATCTCCAGCTGTTGAAAAATTGCAAATTTCCTTGGTTTCCATGGAGTAAGAGCCGTTGCTGGGCACGTGATCTTGACATCAATGATTATTCATTTGTGGCTACAGCCAAAAGTATTGGTCGGAGAGCAACGCGGTTTGCACCATTCGATTTCTCGTCAAAAAATACGTCGGATTAGCGTCTTACCAGCAGCATTGGAACAGTTTTTCCACTTTTGGATTTTTGCGTGGTCTTTTTGCTAATTGAAATCGGCTACATTAACTATGTACAATCGCGACTGGTCATTACTATATTCAACTTTTCATTATAAGTTATGTGGCCTTCGGTAGCCCAGACGACGTCAAATCTTTGGGCCAAAGCCCATTTAACTCACCCAGCAAATGTCTTACTTCTAAGTCGAAGACAAACTCAATGTCTTTATCTACATGTAGAAAAACCACACCATTTGTATATAAAAAAAACACAAGGTACTTGAATACAGTCCGCTGTAAAAAGTACAATTGAACACTGACCCACATCAATAAGGTGCCAAAAGATGCGCATTGGGCCAGGCATCTCCAGCTGTTGAAAAATTGCAAATTTCCTTGGTTTCCATGGAGTAAGAGCCGTTGCTGGGCACGTGATCTTGACATCAATGATTATTCATTTGTGGCTACAGCCAAAAGTATTGGTCGGAGAGCAACGCGGTTTTCACCATTCGATTTCTCGTCAAAAAATACGTCGGATTAGCCTCTTACCAGCAGCATTGGAACAGTTTGTCCACTTTTGGATTTTTACCTGGTCTTTTTGCTAATTGAAATCGGCTACATTAACTATGTACAATCGCGACTGGTCATTACTATATTCAACTTTTCATTATAAGTTATGTGCCCTTCGGTAGCCCAGACGACGTCAAATCTTTGGGCCAAGCCCATTTAACTCACCCAGCAAATGTCTTACTTCTAAGTCGAAGACAAACTCAATGTCTTTATCTACATCTAGAAAAACCACACCATTTGTATATAAAAAAAACACAAGGTACTTGATACAGTCCGCTGTAAAAAGTACAATTGAACACTGACCCACATCAATAAGGTGCCAAAAGATGCGCAATTGGGCCAGGCATCTCCAGCTGTTGAAAAATTGCAAATTTCCTTGGTTTCCATGGAGTAAGAGCCGTTGCTGGGCACGTGATCTTGACATCAATGATTATTCATTTGTGGCTACAGCCAAAAGTATTGGTCGGAGAGCAACGCGGTTTGCACCATTCGATTTCTCGTCAAAAAATACGTCGGATTAGCCTCTTACCAGCAGCATTGGAACAGTCTTTCCACTTTTGGATTTTTGCCTGGTCTTTTTGCGAATTGAAATCGGCTACATTAACTATGTACAATCGCGACTGGTCATTACTATATTCAACTTTTCATTATAAGTTATGTGCCCTTCGGTAGCCCAGACGAACGTCAAATCTTTGGGCCAAGCCCATTTAACTCACCCAGCAAATGTCTTACTTCTAAGTCGAAGACAAACTCAATGTCTTTATCTACATCTAGAAAAACCACAACCATTTGTATATAAAAAAAACACAAGGTACTTGATACAGTCCGCTGTAAAAAGTACAATTGAACACTGACCCACATCAATAAGGTGCCAAAAGATGCGCAATTGGGCCAGGCATTCCAGCTGTTGAAAAATTGCAAATTTCCTTGGTTTCCATGGAGTAAGAGCCGTTGCTGGGCACGTGATCTTGACATCAATGATTATTCATTTGTGGCTACAGCCAAAAGTATTGGTCGGAGAGCAACGCGGTTTGCACCATTCGATTTCTCGTCAAAAAATACGTCGGATTAGCCTCTTACCAGCAGCATTGGAACAGTCTTTCCACTTTTGGATTTTTGCCTGGTCTTTTTGCGAATTGAAATCGGCTACATTAACTATGTACAATCGCGACTGGTCATTACTATATTCAACTTTTCATTATAAGTTATGTGCCCTTCGGTAGCCCAGACGACGTCAATCTTTGGGCCAAGCCCATTTAACTCACCCAGCAAATGTCTTACTTCTAAGTCGAAGACAAACTCAATGTCTTTATCTACATCTAGAAAAACCACACCATTTGTATATAAAAAAAAACACAAGGTACTTGATACAGTCCGCTGTAAAAAGTACAATTGAACACTGACCCACATCAATAAGGTGCCAAAAGATGCGCAATTGGGCCAGGCATCTCCAGCTGTTGAAAAATTGCAAATTTCCTTGGTTTCCATGGAGTAAGAGCCGTTGCTGGGCACGTGATCTTGACATCAATGATTATTCATTTGTGGCTACAGCCAAAAGTATTGGTCGGAGAGCAACGCGGTTTGCACCATTCGATTTCTCGTCAAAAAATACGTCGGATTAGCCTCTTACCAGCAGCATTGGAACAGTCTTTCCACTTTTGGATTTTTGCCTGGTCTTTTTGCGAATTGAAATCGGCCACATTAACTATGTACAATCGCGACTGGTCATTACTACATTCAACTTTTCATTATAAGTTATGTGGCCTTCGGTAGCCCAGACGACGTCAAATCTTTGGGCCAAGCCCATTTAACTCACCCAGCAAATGTCTTACTTCTAAGTCGAAGACAAAACTCAATGTCTTTATCTACATGTAGAAAAAACCACACATTTGTATATAAAAAAAACAAAAGGTACTTGATACAGTCCGCTGTAAAAAGTACAATTGAACACTGACCCACATCAATAAGGTGCCAAAAGATGCGCAATTGGGCCAGGCATCTCCAGCTGTTGACAAATTGCAAATTTCCTTGGTTTCCATGGAGTAAGAGCCGTTGCTGGGCACGTGATCTTGACATCAATGATTAATCATTTGTGGCTACAGCCAAAAGTATTGGTCGGAGAGCAACGCGGTTTGCACCATTCGATTTCTCGTCAAAAAATACGTCGGATTAGCCTCTTACCAGCAGCATTGGAACAGTTTTTTCCACTTTTGGATTTTTGCGTGGTCTTTTTGCTAATTGAAATCGGCTACATTAACTATGTACAATCGCGACTGGTCATTATATATTCAACTTTTCATTATAAGTTATGTGCCCTTCGGTAGCCCAGACGACGTCAAATCTTTGGGCCAAGCTCATTTAACTCACCCAGCAAATGTCTTACTTCTAAGTCGAAGACAAACTCAATGTCTTTATCTACATGTAGAAAAACCACACCATTTGTATATAAAAAAAACACAAGGTACTTGATACAGTCCGCTGTAAAAAGTACAATTGAACACTGACCCACATCAATAAGGTGCCAAAAGATGCGCAATTGGGCCAGGCATCTCCAGCTGTTGAAAAATTGCAAATTTCCTTGGTTTCCATGGAGTAAGAGCCGTTGCTGGGCACGTGATCTTGACATCAATGATTATTCATTTGTGGCTACAGCCAAAAGTATTGGTCGGAGAGCAACGCGGTTTGCACCATTCGATTTCTCGTCAAAAAATACGTCGGATTAGCCTCTTACCAGCAGCATTGGAACAGTTTTTCTACTTTCGGATTTTTGCCTGGTCTTTTTGCGAATTGAAATCGGCTACATTAACTATGTACAATCGCGACTGGTCATTACTATATTTAACTTTTCATTATAAGTTATGTGCCCTTCGGTAGCCCAGACGACGTCAAATCTTTGGGCCAAGCCCATTTAACTCACCCAGCAAATGTCTTACTTCTAAGTCGAAGACAAACTCAATGTATTTATCTACATGTAGAAAAACCACACCATTTGTATATAAAAAAAACACAAGGTACTTGATACAGTCCGCTGTAAAAAGTACAATTGAACACTGACCCACATCAATAAGGTGCCAAAAGATGCGCAATTGGGGCAGGCATCTCCAGCTGTTGAAAAATTGCAAATTTCCTTGGTTTCCATGGAGTAAGAGCCGTTGCTGGGCACGTGATCTTGACATCAATGATTATTCATTTGTGGCTACAGCCAAAAGTATTGGTCGGAGAGCAACGCGGTTTGCACCATTCGATTTTTCGTCAAAAAATACGTCGGATTAGCGTCTTACCAGCAGCATTGGAACAGTTTTTCTACTTTTGGATTTTTGCCCTGTTTTTTCTCTAATTGAAATCGGCTACATTAACTATGTACAATCGCGACTGGTCATTACTATATTCAACTTTTCATTATAAGTTATGTGCCCTTCGGTAGCCCAGACGACGTCAAATCTTTGGGCCAAGCCTATTTAACTCACCCAGCAAATGTCTTACTTCTAAGTCGAAGACAAACTCAATGTCTTTATCTACATATAGAAAAACCACACCATTTGTCCATAAAAATACACAAGGTACATGATACAGTGTGCTGTAAAAAAGTACAATTGAACACTGACCCACATCAATAAGGTGCCAAAAGATGCGCAATTGGGCCAGGCATCTCCAGCTGTTGAAAAATTGCAAATTTCCTTGGTTTCCATGGAGTAAGAGCCGTTGCTGGGCACGTGATCTTGACATCAATGATTATTCATTTGTGGCTACAGCCAAAAGTATTGGTCGGAGAGCAACGCGGTTTGCACCATTCGATTTCTCGTCAAAAAATACGTCGGATTAGCCTCTTACCAGCAGCATTGGAACAGTTTTTCCACTTTTGGATTTTTGCCAGGTATTTTTGCTAATTGAAATCGGCTACATTAACTATGTACAATCGCGACTGGTCATTACTATATTCAACTTTTCATTATAAGTTATGTGCCCTTCGGTAGCCCAGACGACGTCAAATCTTTGGGCCAAGCCCATTTAACTCACCCAGCAAATGTCTTACTTCTAAGTCGAAGACAAACTCAATGTCTTTATCTACATGTAGAAAAACCACACCATTTGTATATAAAAAAAACACAAGGTACTTGATACAGTCCGCTGTAAAAAGTACAATTGAACACTGACCCACATCAATAAGGTGCCAAAAGATGCGCAATTGGGCCAGGCATCTCCAGCTGTTGAAAAATTGCAAATTTCCTTGGTTTCCATGGAGTAAGAGCCGTTGCTGGGCACGTGATCTTGACATCAATGATTATTCATTTGTGGCTACAGCCAAAAGTATTGGTCGGAGAGCAACGCGGTTTGCACCATTCGATTTCTCGTCAAAAAATACGTCGGATTAGCCTCTTACCAGCAGCATTGGAACAGTTTTTCCACTTTTGGATTTTTGCCAGGTCTTTTTGCTAATTGAAATCGGCTACATTAACTATGTACAATCGCGACTGGTCATTACTATATTCAACTTTTCATTATAAGTTATGTGCCCTTCGGTAGCCCAGACGACGTCAAATCTTTGGGCCAAGCCCATTTAACTCACCCAGCAAATGTCTTACTTCTAAGTCGAAGACAAACTCAATGTATTTATCTACATGTAGAAAAACCACACCATTTGTATATAAAAAAAACACAAGGTACATGATAAAGTCTGCTGTAAAAAGTACAATTGAACACTGACCCACATCAATAAGGTACCAAAAGATGCGCAATTGGGCCAGGCATCTCCAGCTGTTGAAAAATTGCAAATTTCCTTGGTTTCCATGGAGTAAGAGCCGTTGCTGGGCACGTGATCTTGACATCAATGATTATTCATTTGTGGCTACAGCCAAAAGTATTGGTCGGAGAGCAACGCGGTTTGCACCATTCGATTTCTCGTCAAAAAATACGTCGGATTAGCCTCTTACCAGCAGCATTGGAACAGTTTTTCCACTTTTGGATTTTTGCCTGGTCTTTTTGCTAATTGAAATCGGCTACATTAACTATGTACAATCGCGACTGGTCATTACTATATTCAACTTTTCATTATAAGTTATGTGGCCTTCGGTAGCCCAGACGACGTCAAATCTTTGGGCCAAAGCCCATTTAACTCACCCAGCAAATGTCTTACTTCTAAGTCGAAGACAAACTCAATGTCTTTATCTACATGTAGAAAAACCACACCATTTGTATATAAAAAAAACACAAGGTACTTGATACAGTCCGCTGTAAAAAGTACAATTGAACACTGACCCACATCAATAAGGTGCCAAAAGATGCGCAATTGGGCCAGGCATCTCCAGCTGTTGAAAAATTGCAAATTTCCTTGGTTTCCATGGAGTAAGAGCCGTTGCTGGGCACGTGATCTTGACATCAATGATTATTCATTTGTGGCTACAGCCAAAAGTATTGGTCGGAGAGCAACGCGGTTTGCACCATTCGATTTCTCGTCAAAAAATACGTCGGATTAGCCTCTTACCAGCAGCATTGGAACAGTTTTTCCACTTTTGGATTTTTGCCTGGTATTTTTTCTAATTGAAATCGGCTACATTAACTATGTACAATCGCGACTGGTCATTACTATATTCAACTTTTCATTATAAGTTATGTGCCCTTCGGTAGCCCAGACGACGTCAAATCTTTGGGCCAAGCCCATTTAACTCACCCAGCAAATGTCTTACTTCTAAGTCGAAGACAAACTCAATGTCTTTATCTACATATAGAAAAACCACACCATTTGTCCATAAAAATACACAAGGTACATGATACAGTCCGCTGTAAAAAAGTACAATTGAACACTGACCCACATCAATAAGGTGCCAAAAGATGCGCAATTGGGCCAGGCATCTCCAGCTGTTGAAAAATTGCAAATTTCCTTGGTTTCCATGGAGTAAGAGCCGTTGCTGGGCACGTGATCTTGACATCAATGATTATTCATTTGTGGCTACAGCCAAAAGTATTGGTCGGAGAGCAACGCGGTTTGCACCATTCGATTTCTCGTCAAAAAATACGTCGGATTAGCGTCTTACCAGCAGCATTGGAACAGTTTTTCCACTTTTGGATTTTTGCCTGGTCTTTTTGCTAATTGAAATCGGCTACATTAACTATGTACAATCGCGACTGGTCATTACTATATTCAACTTTTCATTATAAGTTATGTGGCCTTCGGTAGCCCAGACGACGTCAAATCTTTGGGCCAAAGCCCATTTAACTTACCCAGCAAATGTCTTACTTCTAAGTCGAAGACAAACTCAATGTCTTTATCTACATGTAGAAAAACCACACCATTTGTATATAAAAAAAACACAAGGTACTTGATACAGTCCGCTGTAAAAAGTACAATTGAACACTGACCCACATCAATAAGGTGCCAAAAGATGCGCAATTGGGCCAGGCATCTCCAGCTGTTGAAAAATTGCAAATTTCCTTGGTTTCCATGGAGTAAGAGCCGTTGCTGGGCACGTGATCTTGACATCAATGATTATTCATTTGTGGCTACAGCCAAAAGTATTGGTCGGAGAGCAACGCGGTTTGCACCATTCGATTTCTCGTCAAAAAATACGTCGGATTAGCCTCTTACCAGCAGCATTGGAACAGTTTTTCTACTTTCGGATTTTTGCCTGGTCTTTTTGCGAATTGAAATCGGCTACATTAACTATGTACAATCGCGACTGGTCATTACTATATTTAACTTTTCATTATAAGTTATGTGCCCTTCGGTAGCCCAGACGACGTCAAATCTTTGGGCCAAGCCCATTTAACTCACCCAGCAAATGTCTTACTTCTAAGTCGAAGACAAACTCAATGTTTTTATCTACATGTAGAAAAACCACACCATTTGTATATAAAAAAAACACAAGGTACTTGATACAGTCCGCTGTAAAAAGTACAATTGAACACTGACCCACATCAATAAGGTGCCAAAAGATGCGCAATTGGGCCAGGCATCTCCAGCTGTTGAAAAATTGCAAATTTCCTTGGTTTCCATGGAGTAAGAGCAGTTGCTGGGCACGTGATCTTTATATCAATGATTATTCATTTGTGGCTACAGCCAAAAGTATTGGTCGGAGAGCAACGCGGTTTGCACCATTCGATTTCTCGTCAAAAAATACGTCGGATTAGCCTCTTACCAGCAGCATTGGAACAGTTTTTCCACTTTTGGATTTTTGCCTGGTCTTTTTGCAAAGTGAAATCGGCTACATTAACTATGTACAATCGCGACTGGTCATTACTATATTCAACTTTTCATTATAAGTTATGTGCCCTTCGGTAGCCCAGACGACGTCAAATCTTTGGGCCAAGCCTATTTAACTCACCCAGCAAATGTCTTACTTCTAAGTCGAGACAAACTCAATGTCTTTATCTACATATAGAAAAACCACACCATTTGTCCATAAAAATACACAAGGTACATGATACAGTGTGCTGTAAAAAAGTACAATTGAACACTGACCCACATCAATAAGGTGCCAAAAGATGCGCAATTGGGCCAGGCATCTCCAGCTGTTGAAAAATTGCAAATTTCCTTGGTTTCCATGGAGTAAGAGCCGTTGCTGGGCACGTGATCTTGACATCAATGATTATTCATTTGTGGCTACAGCCAAAAGTATTGGTCGGAGAGCAACGCGGTTTGCACCATTCGATTTCTCGTCAAAAAATACGTCGGATTAGCCTCTTACCAGCAGCATTGGAACAGTTTTTCCACTTTTGGATTTTTGCCAGGTCTTTTTGCTAATTGAAATCGGCTACATTAACTATGTACAATCGCGACTGGTCATTACTATATTCAACTTTTTCATTATAAGTTATGTGCCCTTCGGTAGCCCAGACGACGTCAAATCTTTGGCCAAGCCCATTTAACTCACCCAGCAAATGTCTTACTTCTAAGTCGAAGACAACTCAATGTCTTTATCTACATGTAGAAAAACCACACCATTTGTATATAAAAAAAACACAAGGTACTTGATACAGTCCGCTGTAAAAAGTACAATTGAACACTGACCCACATCAATAAGGTGCCAAAAGATGCGCAATTGGGGCCAGGCATCTCCAGCTGTTGAAAAATTGCAAATTTCCTTGGTTTCCATGGAGTAAGAGCCGTTGCTGGGCACGCGATCTTGACATCAATGATTATTCATTTGTGGCTACAGCCAAAAGTATTGGTCGGAGAGCAACGCAGTTTGCACCATTCGATTTCTCGTCAAAAAATACGTCGGATTAGCCTCTTACCAGCAGCATTGGAACAGTTTTTCTACTTTTGGATTTTTGCCTGGTCTTTTTGCGAATTGAAATCGGCTACATTAACTATGTACAATCGCGACTGGTCATTACTATATTCAACTTTTCATTATAAGTTATGTGCCCTTCGGTAGCCCAGACGACGTCAAATCTTTGGGCCAAGCCCATTTAACTCACCCAGCAGTTGTCTTACTTCTAAGTCGAAGACAAACTCAATGTCTTTATCTACATGTAGAAAAACCACACCATTTGTATATAAAAAAAACACAAGGTACTTGATACAGTCCCGCTGTAAAAAGTACAATTGAACACTGACCCACATCAATAAGGTGCCAAAAGATGCGCAATTGGGCCAGGCATCCCCAGGTGTTGAAAAATTGCAAATTTCCTTGGTTTCCATGGAGTAAGAGCCGTTGCTGGGCACGTGATCTTGACATCAATAATTATTCATTTGTGGCTACAGCCAAAAGTATTGGCCGGAGAGCAACGCGGTTTGCACCATTCGATTTCTCGTCAAAAAATACGTCGGATTAGCCTCTTACCAGCAGCATTGGAACAGTTTTTCTACTTTTGGATTTTTGCCTGGTCTTTTTGGTAATTGAATTCGGCTACATTAACTATGTACAATCGCGACTGGTCATTACTATATTCAACTTTTCATTATAAGTTATGTGCCCTTCGGTAGCCCAGACGACGTCAAATCTTTGGGCCAAGCCCATTTAACTCACCCAGCAGTTGTCTTACTTCTAAGTCGAAGACAAACTCAATGTCTTTATCTACATGTAGAAAAACCACACCATTTGTATATTAAAAAAACACAAGGTACTTGATACAGTCCGCTGTAAAAAGTACAATTGAACACTGACCCACATCAATAAGGTGCCAAAAGATGCGCAATTGGGCCAGGCATCTCCAGCTGTTGAAAAATTGCAAATTTCGGC
>NW_027018227.1:0-53877 GCF_032854445.1 Liolophura sinensis | reverse complement strand
GTAAATAAAGACATTGAGATTGTCTTGGACTTAGAAGTAAGACAATTGCTGGGTGAGGTAAATGGGCTTGGCCCAAAGATTTCAGGTCTTCTGGGCTACCGAAGGGCACATAACTTATAGTCAAAAGTTGAATAAAGTAATGACCAGTTTGCGATTGTACAAAGTACAGTGTAGCCGATTTCAATTAACAAAAACACCAGGCAAAAATGCAAAAGTGGAAAAAATGTTTCCAGTGCTGCTGGTAAGAGGCTAATCCGACGTATTTTGTGACGAGAAATCGAATGGTGCAAACCGCGTTGCTCTCCGACCAATACTTTTGGCTGTAGCGACAATTGAATGATCATTGATATCATAATCACGTGCCCAGCAACGGCTCTTACTCCATGGAAACCAGGGAAATTTGCAATTTTTCAACAGCTGCCGATGCCTGGCTCAATTCCGCATCTTTTGGCACCTTACTGAAGTGGGTCTGTGTTCAGTTGTACTTTTTACAGCAGGACTGTATCAAGTACCTTGTGATTTTTTATGTACAAATGGTGTGGTTTTTCTACACGTAGATAAAGACATTGAGATTGTCTTCGACTTAGAAGTAAGGCAATTGCTGGGTGAGTAAAATGGACTTAGCCCAAAGATTTGACGTCTTCTGGGCTACCGAAGGGCACATAACATATAGTCAAAAGTTGAATATAGTAATGACCAGTCGCGATTGTACATAGTACAGTGTAGCCGATTTCAATTAACAAAAAGACCAGGCAAAAGTGCAAAATTAGAAAAATTGTTCCAGTGCTGCTGGTAAGAGGCTAATCCGACGTATTTTGTGACGAGAAATCGAATGGTGCAAACGCGTTGCTCTCCGACCTATACTTTTGGCTGTAGTGACAATTGAATGATCATTGATGTCATAATCACGTGCACAGCAACGGCTCTTACTCCATGGATACCAGGAAAATTTGCAATTTTTTAACAGCTGCCGATGCCTGGCTCAATTCCGCATCTTTGGCACCTTATTTATGTGGGTCTGTGGTCAGTTGTACTTTTTACAGCAGACTGTATCAAGTATCTTGTGTTTTTTATGTACAAATGGTGTGGTTTTTCTACACGTAGATAAAGACATTGAGATTGTCTTGGACTTAGAAGTAAGACAATTGCTGGGTGAGTTAAATGGGCTTGGCCCAAAGATTTCAGGTCTTCTGGACTACCGAAGGGCACATAACTTATAGTCAAAAGTTGAATATAGTAATGACCAGTCGCGATTGTACAGAGTACAGTGTAGCCGATTTCAATTAACAAAAACACCAGGCAAAAATTCAAAAGTGGAAAAACTGTTCCAGTGCAACTAGTAAGAGGCTAATCCGACGTATTTTGTGACGAGAATCGAATGGTGCAAACCGCGTTGCTCTCCGACCAATACTTTTGGCTGTAGCGACAATTGAATGATCATTTTATGTCATAATCACGTGCCCAGCAACGGCTCTTACTCATGGAAACCAGGGAAATTTGCAATTTTTCAACAGCTGCCGATGCCTGGCTCCAATTCCGCATCTTTTGGCACCTTACTGAAGTGGGTCAGTGTTCAGTTGTACTTTTTACAGCAGACTGTATCAAGTACCTTGTGTTTTTTATGTACAAATGGTGTGGTTTTTCTACACGTAGATAAAGACAGTGAGATTGTCTTCGACTTAGAAGTAAGGCAATTGCTGGGTGAGTTAAATGGGCTTAGCCCAAAGATTTCAGGTCTTCTGGGCTACCGAAGGGCACATAACATATAGTCAAAAGTTGAATATAGTAATGACCAGTCGCGATTGTACATAGTACAGTGTAGCCGATTTCAATTAACAAAAAGACCAGGCAAAAGTGCAAAATTGGAAAAATTGTTCCAGTGCTGCTGGTAAAAGGCTAATCCGACGTATTTTGTGACGAGAAATAGAATGGTGCAAACCGCGTTGCTCTCCGACCAATAATTTTGGCTGTAGTGACAATTGAATGATCATTGATGTCATAATCACGTGCCCAGCAACGTCTCTTACTCCATGGAAACCAGGGAAATTTGCAATTTTTCAACAGCTGCCGATGCCTGGCTCAATTCCGCATCTTTTGGCACCTTACTGAAGTGGGTCAGTGTTCAGTTGTACTTTATACAGCAGACTGTATCAAGTACCTTGTGTTTTTCACGTACAAATGGTGTGGTTTTTCTACACGTAAATAAAGACATTGAGATTGTCTTGGACTTAGAAGTAAGACAATTGCTGGGTGAGGTAAATGGGCTTGGCCCAAAGATTTCAGGTCTTCTGGGCTACCGAAGGGCACATAACTTATAGTCAAAAGTTGAATAAAGTAATGACCAGTTGCGATTGTACAGAGTACAGTGTAGCCGATTTTCAATTAACAAAAAACACCAGGCAAAAATGCAAAAGTGGAAAAAATGTTCCAGTGCTGCTGGTAAGAGGCTAATCCGACGTATTTTGTGACGAGAAATCGAATGGTGCAATCCGCGTTGCTCTCCGACCAATACTTTTGGCTGTAGCGACAATTGAATAATCATTTATGTCATAATCACGTGCCAGCAACGTCTCTTACTCCATGGAAACCAGGGAAATTTGCAATTTTTCAACAGCTGCCGATCCCTGGCTCAATTCCGCATCTTTTGGCACCTTACTGAAGTGGGTCAGTGTTCAGTTGTAATTTTTACAGCAGACTGTATCAAGTACCTTGTGTTTTTTTACATACAAATGGTGTGGTTTTTCTACACGTAGATAAAGACATTGAGATTGTCTTGCACTTAGAAGTAAGGCAATTGCTGGGTGAGTTAAATGGGCTTGGCAAAAAGATTTGTCGTCTTCTGGGCTACCGAAGGGCACATAACTTATAGTCAAAAGTTGAATATAGTAATGACCAGTCGCGATTGTACAGAATACAGTGTAGCCGATTTCAATTAACAAAAAGACCAGGCAAAAATGCAAAAGTGGGAAAAACTGTTCCAGTGCTACTAGTAAGAGGCTAATCCGACGTATTTTGTGACGAAAAATCGAATGGTGCAATCCGCGTTGCTCTCCGACCAATACTTTTGGCTGTAGCGACAATTGAATAATCATTTATGTCATAATCACGTGCGTAGCAACGGCTCTTACTCTCCAAGGAAACCAGGGATATTTGCAATTTTTTAACACAGCCTCCGATGCCTGGCCCAATTCCCGCATGTTTTGGCACCTTATTCATGTGGGGTCTGTTGTCAGTTGTACTTTTTACAGCAGACTGTATCAAGTACCTTGTGATTTTTATGTACAAAAGGTATGGTTTTTCTACACGTAGATAAAGACATTGAGATTGTCTTGCACTTAGAAGTAAGGCAATTGCTGGGTGAGTTAAATGGGCTTGGCCCAAAGATTTGTCGTCTTCTGGGCTACCGAAGGGCACATAACTTATAGTCAAAAGTTGAATATAGTAATGACCAGTCGCGATTGTACAGAGTACAGTGTAGCCGATTTCAATTAACAAAAAGACCAGGCAAAAATGCAAAAGTGGAAAAAAATGTTCCAGTGCTGCTGACAAGAGACTAATCCGACGTATTTTGTGACGAGAAATCGAATGGTGCAAACCGCGTTGCTCTCCGACCAATACTTTTGGCTGTAGTGACAATTGAATGATCATTGATGTCATAATCACGTGCCCAGCCAACGGCTCTTACTCCATGGAAACCAGGAAAATTTGCAATTTTTCAACAGCTGCCGATGCTGGCTAAATTCCGCATCTTTTGGCACCTTATTCATGTGGGTCTGTTGTCAGTTGTACTTTTTACAGCAGACTGTATCAAGTACCTTGTGATTTTTATGTACAAAAGGTGTGGTTTTTCTACAACGTAAATAAGACATTGAGATTGTCTTTGCACTTAGAAGTAACACAATTGCTGGGTGAGATAAATGCGCTTAGCCCAAAGATTTCAGGTCTTCTGGGCTACCGAAGGGCAACATAACTTATAGTCAAAATTGAATATAGTAATGATCAGTCGAGATTGTACAGAGTACAGTGTAGCCGATTTTCAATTAACAAAAAGACCAGGTAAAAATGCAAAAGTGAAAAACTGTTCCAGTGCTGCTGGTAAGAGGCTAATCCGACGTATTTTGTGACGAGAAATCGAATGGTGCAAACCGCGTTGCTCTCCGACCAATACTTTTGGCTGTAGTGACAATTGAATGATCATTGATGTCATAATCACGTGCCCAGCAACGTCTCTTACTCCATGGAAACCAGGGAAATTTGCAATTTTTTAACAGATGCCGATGCCTGGCTCAATTCCGCATCTTTTGGCACCTTACTGAAGTGGGTCAGTGTTCAGTTGTACTTTTTACAGCAGACTGTATCAAGTACCTTGTGTTTTTCACGTACAAATGGTGTGGTTTTTCTACACGTAGATAAAGACATTGAGATTGTCTTGGACTTAGAAATAAGACAATTGCTGGGTTATTTAATGGGCTTGGCCCAATGATTTCAGGTCTTCTGGGCTACCGAAGGGCACATAACTTATAGTCAAAAGTTGAATATAGTAATGACCAGTCGCGATTGTACAGAGTACAGTGTAGCCGGTTTCAATTAACAAAAACACCAGGCAAAAATGCAAAAGTGGAAAAACTGTTCCAGTGCTACTAGTAAGAGGCTAATCCGACGTATTTTGTGACGAGAAATCGAATGGTGCAAACCGCGTTGCTCTCCGACCAATACTTTTGGCTGTAGTGACAATTGAATGATCATTGATGTCATAATCACGTGCCCAGCAACGGGTCTTACTCCATGGAAACCAGGAAAAATTTGCAATTTTCAACAGCTGCCGATGCCTGGCTAAATTCCGCATCTTTTGGCACCTTATTCATGTGGGTCTGTTGTCAGTTGTACTTTTTACAGCAGACTGTATCAAGTACCTTGTGATTTTTATGTACAAAAGGTGTGGTTTTTCTACACGTAAATAAAGACATTGAGATTGTCTTGCACTTAGAAGTAACACAATTGCTGGGTGAGTTAAATGCGCTTAGCCCAAAGATTTCAGGTCTTCTGGGCTACCGAAGGGGCACATAACTTATAGTCAAAATTGAATATAGTAATGATCAGTCGCGATTGTACAGAGTACAGTGTAGCCGATTTCAATAACAAAAAGACCAGGTAAAAATGCAAAAGTGGAAAAACTGTTCCAGTGCTGCTGGTAAGAGGCTAATCCGACGTATTTTGTGACGAGAAATCGAATGGTGCAAAACCGCGTTGCTCTCCGACCAATACTTTTGCTGTAGTGACAATTGAATGATCATTGATGTCATAATCACGTGCCCAGCAACGTCTTTTACTCCATGGAAACCAGGGAAATTTGCAATTTTTTAACAGATGCGATGCCTGGCTCAATTCCGCATCTTTTGGCACCTTACTGAAGTGGGTCAGTGTTCAGTTGTACTTTTTACAGCAGACTGTTTCAAGTATCTTGTGTTTTTCATGTACAAATGGTTTGGTTTTTCTACACGTAGATAAAGACATTGAGATTGTCTTGCACTTAGAAGTAAGGCAATTGCTGGGTGAGTTAAATGGGCTTGGCCCAAAGATTTTCAGGTCTTCTGGGCTACCGAAGGGCACTTAACTTATAGTCAAAAGTTGAATATAGTAATGACCAGTCGCGATTGTACAGAGTACAGTGTAGCCGATTTCAATTAACAAAAAGACCAGGCAAAAATGCAAAAGTGGAAAAACTGTTCCAGTGCTACTAGTAAGAGGCTAATCCGACGTATTTTGTGACGAGAAATCGAATGGTGCAAACCGCGTTGCTCTCCGACCAATACTTTTGGCTGTAGCGACAAATGAATGATCATTGATGTTATAATCACGTGCCCAGCAAACGGCTCTTACTCCATGGAAACCAGGAAAATTTGCAATTTTTCAACAGCTGCCGATGCCTGGCTAAATTCCGCATCTTTTGGCCCCTTATTCATGTGGGTCTGTTGTCAGTTGTACTTTTTACAGCAGACTGTATCAAGTACCTTGTGTTTTTCACGTAAAAAATGGTGTGGTTTTTCTACACGTAAATAAAGACATTGAGATTGTCTTGCACTTAGAAGTAACACAATTGCTGGGGTGAGATAAATGCGCTTAGCCCAAAGATTTCAGGTCTTCTGGGCTACCGAAGGGCACATAACTTATAGTCAAAATTGAATATAGTAATGATCAGTCGCGATTGTACAGAGTACAGTGTAGCCGATTTCAATTAACAAAAGACCAGGTAAAAATGCAAAAGTGGAAAAACTGTTCCAGTGCTGCTGGTAAGAGGCTAATCCGACGTATTTTGTGACGAGAAATCGAATGGTGCAAACCGCGTTGCTCTCCGACCAATAATTTTGGCTGTAGTGACAATTGAATGATCATTGATGTCATAATCACGTGCCCAGCAACGTCTCTTACTCCATGGAAACCAGGGAAATTTGCAATTTTTAACAGATGCCGATGCCTGGCTCAATTCCGCATCTTTGGCACCTTACTGAAGTGGGTCAGTGTTCAGTTGTACTTTTTACAGCAGACTGTATCAAGTACCTTGTGTTTTTCACGTACAAATGGTGTGGTTTTTCTACACGTAGATAAAGACATTGAGATTGTCTTGGACTTAGAAATAAGACAATTGCTGGGTTATTTAATGGGCTTGGCCAATGATTTCAGGTCTTCTGGCTACCGAAGGGCACATAACTTATAGTCAAAAGTTGAATATAGTAATGACCAGTCGCGATTGTACAGAGTACAGTGTAGCCGGTTTCAATTAACAAAAACACCAGGCAAAAATGCAAAAGTGGAAAAACTGTTCCAGTGCTACTAGTAAGAGGCTAATCCGACGTATTTTGTGACGAGAAATCGAATGGTGCAAACCGCGTTGCTCTCCGACCAATACTTTTGGCTGTAGTGACAATTGAATGATCATTGATGTCATAATCACGTGCCAAGCAACGGCTCTTACTCCATGGAAACCAGGAAAATTTGCAATTTTTCAACAGCTGCCGATGCCTGGCTAAATTCCGCATCTTTTGGCACCTTATTCATGTGGGTCTGTTGTCAGTTGTACTTTTTACAGCAGACTGTATCAAGTACCTTGTGATTTTTATGTACAAAAGGTGTGGTTTTTCTACACGTAAATAAAGACATTGAGATTGTCTTGCACTTAGAAGTAACACAATTGCTGGGTGAGTTAAATGCGCTTAGCCCAAAGATTTCAGGTCTTCTGGGCTACCGAAGGGCACATAACTTATAGTCAAAATTGAATATAGTAATGATCAGTCGCGATTGTACAGAGTACAGTGTAGCCGATTTCAATTAACAAAAAGACCAGGTAAAAATGCAAAAGTGGAAAAACTGTTCCAGTGCTGCTGGTAAGAGGCTAATCCGACGTATTTTGTGACGAGAAATCGAATGGTGCAAACCGCGTTGCTCTCCGACCAATACTTTTGGCTGTAGTGACAATTGAATGATCATTGATGTCATAATCACGTGCCCAGCAACGTCTTTTACTCCATGGAAACCAGGGAAATTTGCAATTTTTTAACAGATGCCGATGCCTGGCTCAATTCCGCATCTTTTGGCACCTTACTGAAGTGGGTCAGTGTTCAGTTGTACTTTTTACAGCAGACTGTTTCAAGTATCTTGTGTTTTTCATGTACAAATGGTTTGGTTTTTCTACACGTAGATAAAGACATTGAGATTGTCTTGCACTTAGAAGTAAGGCAATTGCTGGGTGAGTTAAATGGGCTTGGCCCAAAGATTTCAGGTCTTCTGGGCTACCGAAGGGCACTTAACTTATAGTCAAAAGTTGAATATAGTAATGACCAGTCGCGATTGTACAGAGTACAGTGTAGCCGATTTCAATTAACAAAAAGACCAGGCAAAAATGCAAAAGTGGAAAAACTGTTCCAGTGCTACTAGTAAGAGGCTAATCCGACGTATTTTGTGACGAGAAATCGAATGGTGCAAACCGCGTTGCTCTCCGACCAATACTTTTGGCTGTAGCGACAATTGAATGATCATTGATGTCATAATCACGTGCCCAGCAACGGCTCTTACTCCATGGAAACCAGGAAAATTTGCAATTTTTCAACAGCTGCCGATGCCTGGCTAAATTCCGCATCTTTTGGCCCCTTATTCATGTGGGTCTGTTGTCAGTTGTACTTTTTACAGCAGACTGTATCAGGTACCTTGTGATTTTTATGTACAAAAGGTGTGGTTTTTCTACCCGTAAATAAAGACATTGAGATTGTCTTGCACTTAGAAGTAACACAATTGCTGGGTGAGTTAAATGGGCTTAGCCCAAAGATTTCAGGTCTTCTGGGCTACCGAAGGGCACATAACTTATAGTCAAAAGTTGAATATAGTAATGACCAGTCGCGATTGTACAGAGTACAGTGTAGTCGATTTCAAATGACAAAAAGACCAGGCAAAAATGCAAAAGTGGAAAAAATGTTCCAGTGCTGCTGGTAAGAGGCTAATCCGACGTATTTTGTGACGAGAAATCGAATGGTGCAAACCGCGTTGCTCTCCGACCAATACTTGTGGCTGTAGTGACAATTGAATGATTATTTATGTCATAATCACGTGCCCAGCAACGTCTCTTACTCCATGGAAACCAGGGATATTTGCAATTTTTCAACAGCTGCCGATGGCTGGCTTAATTCCGCATCTTTTGGCATCTTACTGAAGTGGGTCAGTGTTCAGTTGTACTTTTTACAGCAGACTGTATCAAGTACCTTGTGTTTTTCACGTACAAATGGTGTGGTTTTTCTACACGTAGATAAAGACATTGAGATTGTCTTGCACTTAGAAGTAAGGCAATTGCTGGGTGAGGTAAATGGGCTTGGCCCAAAGATTTGTCGTCTTCTGGGCTACCGAAGGGCACATAACTTATAGTCAAAAGTTGAATATAGTAATGACCAGTCGCGATTGTACAGAGTACAGTGTAGCCGATTTCAATTAACAAAAACACCAGGCAAAAATGCAAAAGTGGAAAAACTGTTCCAGTGCTACTAGTAAGAGGCTAATCCGACGTATTTTGTGACGAGAAATCGAATGGTGCAATCCGCGTTGCTCCCCGACCAATACTTTTGGCTGTAGCGACAATTGAATGATCATTGATGTCATAATCACGTGCGTAGCAACGGCTTTTACTCCATGGAAACCAGGGATATTTGCAATTTTTTAACAGCTGCCGACGCCTGGCCCAATTCCGCATCTTTTGGCACCTTATTCATGTGGGTCTGTTGTCTGTTGTACTTTTTACAGCAGACTATATCAAGTACCTTGTGATTTTTATGTACAAAAGGTGTGGTTTTTCTACACGTAGATAAAGACATTGAGATTGTCTTGCACTTAGAAGTAAGACAATTGCTGGGTGAGTTAAATGGGCTTAGCCCAAAGATTTGACGTCTTCTGGGCTACCGAAGGGCACATAACTTATAGTCAAAAGTTGAATATAGTAATGACCAGTCGCGATTGTACAGAGTACAGTGTAGTCGATTTCAAATGACAAAAAGACCAGGCAAAAATGCAAAAGTGGAAAAAATGTTCCAGTGCTGCTGGTAAGGGGCTAATCCGACGTATTTTGTGACGAGAAATCGAATGGTGCAAACCGCGTTGCTCTCCGACCAATACTTGTGGCTGTAGTGACAATTGAATAATTATTTATGTCATAATCACGTGCCCAGCAACGTCTCTTACTCCATGGAAACCAGGGAAATTTGCAATTTTTCAACAGCTGCCGATGCCTGGCTCAATTCCGCATCTTTTGGCACCTTACTGAAGTGGGTCAGTGTTCAGTTGTACTTTTTACAGCAGACTGTATCAAGTACCTTGTGTTTTTCACGTAAAAATGGTGTGGTTTTTCTACACGTAGATAAAGACATTGAGATTGTCTTGTACTTAGAAATAAGACAATTGCTGGGTGAGCTAAATGGGCTTGGCCCAAAGATTTCAGGTCTTCTGGGCTACCGAAGGGCACATAACTTATAGTCAATAGTTGAATATAGTAATGACCAGTCGCGATTGTACAGAGTACAGTGTAGCCGGTTTTAATTAACAAAAACACCAGGCAAAAGTTCAAAAGTGGAAAAACTGGTCCAGTGCTACTAGTAAGAGGCTAATCCGACGTATTTTGTGACGAGAAATCGAATGGTGCAAACCGCGTTGCTCTCCGACCAATACTTTTGGCTGTAGCGACAATTGAATGATCATTGATGTCATAATCACGTGCGTAGCAACGGCTCTTACTCCATGGAAACCAGGGATATTTGCAATTTTTTAACAGCTGCCGATGCCTGGCCCAATTCCGCATCTTATGGCACCTTATTCATGTGGGCCTGTTGTCAGTTGTACTTTTTACAGCAGACTGTATCAAGTACCTTGTGATTTTTATGTACAAAAGGTGTGGTTTTTCTACACGTAGATGAAGACATTGAGATTGTCCTGCACTTAGAAGTAAGACAATTGCTGGGTGAGTTAAATGGGCTTAGCCCAAAGATTTGACGTCTTCTGGGCTACCGAAGGGCACATAACTTATAGTCAAAAGTTGAATATAGTAATGACCAGTCGCGATTGTACAGAGTACAGTGTAGCCGATTTCAATTGACAAAAAGACCAGGCAAAAATGCAAAAGTGGAAAAACTGTTCCAGTGCTGCTGGTAAGAGGCTAATCCGACGTATTTTGTGACGAGAAATCGAATGGTGCAAACCGCGTTGCTCTCCGACCAATACTTTTGGCTGTAGTGACAATTGAATGATTATTGATGTCATAATCACGTGCCCAGTAACGTCTCTTACTCCATGGAAACCAGGGAAATTTGCAATTTTTCAACAGCTGCCGATGCCTGGCTCAATTCCGCATCTTTTGGCACCTTACTGAAGTGATTCAGTGTTCAGTTGTAATTTTTACAGCAGACTGTATCAAGTACCTTGTGTTTTTCACGTACAAATGGTGTGGTTTTTCTACACGTAGATAAAGACATTGAGATTGTCTTGCACTTAGAAATAAGACAATTGCTGGGTGAGCTAAATGGGCTTGGCCCAAAGATTTCAGGTCTTCTGGGCTACCGAAGGGCACATAACTTATAGTCAATAGTTGAATATAGTAATGACCGGTCGCGATTGTACAGAGTACAGTGTAGCCGGTTTTAATTAACAAAAACACCAGGCAAAAATTCAAAAGTGGAAAAACTGGTCCAGTGCTAGTAGTAAGAGGCTAATCCGACGTATTTTGTGACGAGAAATCGAATGGTGCAAACCGCGTTGCTCTCCGACCAATACTTTTGGCTGTAGCGACAATTGAATGATCATTTATGTCATAATCACGTGCGTAGCAACGGCTCTTACTCCATGGAAACCAGGGATATTTGCAATTTTTTAACAGCTGCCGATGCCTGGCCCAATTCCGCATCTTATGGCACCTTATTCATGTGGGCCTGTTGTCAGTTGTACTTTTTACAGCAGACTGTATCAAGTACCTTGTGATTTTTATGTACAAAAGGTGTGGTTTTTCTACACGTAGATGAAGACATTGAGATTGTCCTGCACTTAGAAGTAACACAATTGCTGGGTGAGTTAAATGGGCTTGGCCCAAAGATTTGTCGTCTTCTGGGCTACCGAAGGGCACATAACTTATAGTCAAAAGTTGAATATAGTAATGACCAGTCGCGATTGTACAGAGTACAGTGTAGCCGATTTCAATTAACAAAAAGACCAGGCAAAAATGCAAAAGTGGACAAACTGTTCCAGTGCTGCTGGTAAGAGGCTAATCCGACGTATTTTGTGACGAGAAATCGAATGGTGCAATCCGCGTTGCTCTCCGACCAATACTTTTGGCTGTAGCGACAATTGAATGATCATTGATGTCATAATCACGTGCCCAGCAACGGCTCTTACTCCATGGAAACCAGGGAAATTTGCAATTTTCCAACAGGTGCCGATGCCTGGCTCAATTCCGCATCTTTTGGCACCTTACTGAAGTGGGTCAGTGTTCAGTTGTACTTTTTACAGCAGACTGTATCAAGTACCTTGTGTTTTTCACGTACAAATGGTGTGGTTTTTCTACACGTAGATAAAGACATTGAGATTGTCTTGCACTTAGAAGTAACACAATTGCTGGGTGAGTTAAATGGGCTTGGCCCAAAGATTTGTCGTCTTCTGGGCTACCGAAGGGCACATAACTTATAGTCAAAAGTTGAATATAGTAATGACCAGTCGCGATTGTACAGAGTACAGTGTAGCCGATTTCAATTAACAAAAACACCAGGCAAAAATGCAAAAGTGGAAAAACTGTTCCAGTGCTACTAGTAAGAGGCTAATCCGACGTATTTTGTGACGAGAAATCGAATGGTGCAATCCGCGTTGCTCCCCGACCAATACTTTTGGCTGTAGCGACAATTGAATGATCATTGATGTCATAATCACGTGCGTAGCAACGGCTTTTACTCCATGGAAACCAGGGATATTTGCAATTTTTTAACAGCTGCCGATGCCTGGCTAAATTCCGCATCTTTTGGCACCTTATTCATGTGGGCCTGTTGTCAGTTGTACTTTTTACAGCAGACTGTATCAAGTACCTTGTGATTTTTATGTACAAAAGGTGTGGTTTTTCTACACGTAGATGAAGACATTGAGATTGTCCTGCACTTAGAAGTAAGACAATTGCTGGGTGAGTTAAATGGGCTTAGCCCAAAGATTTGACGTCTTCTGGGCTACCGAAGGGCACATAACTTATAGTCAAAAGTTGAATATAGTAATGACCAGTCGCGATTGTACAGAGTACAGTGTAGCCGATTTCAATTGACAAAAAGACCAGGCAAAAATGCAAAAGTGGAAAAACTGTTCCAGTGCTGCTGGTAAGAGGCTAATCCGACGTATTTTGTGACGAGAAATCGAATGGTGCAAACCGCGTTGCTCTCCGACCAATACTTTTGGCTGTAGTGACAATTGAATGATTATTGATGTCATAATCACGTGCCCAGTAACGTCTCTTACTCCATGGAAACCAGGGAAATTTGCAATTTTTCAACAGCTGCCGATGCCTGGCTCAATTCCGCATCTTTTGGCACCTTACTGAAGTGATTCAGTGTTCAGTTGTAATTTTTACAGCAGACTGTATCAAGTACCTTGTGTTTTTCACGTACAAATGGTGTGGTTTTTCTACACGTAGATAAAGACATTGAGATTGTCTTGCACTTAGAAATAAGACAATTGCTGGGTGAGCTAAATGGGCTTGGCCCAAAGATTTCAGGTCTTCTGGGCTACCGAAGGGCACATAACTTATAGTCAATAGTTGAATATAGTAATGACCGGTCGCGATTGTACAGAGTACAGTGTAGCCGGTTTTAATTAACAAAAACACCAGGCAAAAATTCAAAAGTGGAAAAACTGGTCCAGTGCTACTAGTAAGAGGCTAATCCGACGTATTTTGTGACGAGAAATCGAATGGTGCAAACCGCGTTGCTCTCCGACCAATACTTTTGGCTGTAGCGACAATTGAATGATCATTTATGTCATAATCACGTGCGTAGCAACGGCTCTTACTCCATGGAAACCAGGGATATTTGCAATTTTTTAACAGCTGCCGATGCCTGGCCCAATTCCGCATCTTATGGCACCTTATTCATGTGGGCCTGTTGTCAGTTGTACTTTTTACAGCAGACTGTATCAAGTACCTTGTGATTTTTATGTACAAAAGGTGTGGTTTTTCTACACGTAGATGAAGACATTGAGATTGTCCTGCACTTAGAAGTAACACAATTGCTGGGTGAGTTAAATGGGCTTGGCCCAAAGATTTGTCGTCTTCTGGGCTACCGAAGGGCACATAACTTATAGTCAAAAGTTGAATATAGTAATGACCAGTCGCGATTGTACAGAGTACAGTGTAGCCGATTTCAATTAACAAAAAGACCAGGCAAAAATGCAAAAGTGGAAAAACTGTTCCAGTGCTGCTGGTAAGAGGCTAATCCGACGTATTTTGTGACGAGAAATCGAATGGTGCAAACCGCGTTGCTCTCCGACCAATACTTTTGGCTGTAGTGACAATTGAATGATCATTGATGTCATAATCACGTGCACAGCAACGTCTCTTACTCCATGGAAACCAGGGAAATTTGCAATTTTTCAACAGCTGCCGATGCCTGGCTCAATTCCGCATCTTTTGGCACCTTACTGAAGTGGGTCAGTGTTCAGTTGTACTTTTTACAGCAGACTGTATCAAGTACCTTGTGTTTTTCACGTACAAATGGTGTGGTTTTTCTACACGTAGATAAAGACATTGAGATTGTCTTGCACTTAGAAGTAAGGCAATTGCTGGGTGAGTTAAATGGGCTTGGCCCAAAGATTTGTCGTCTTCTGGGCTACCGAAGGGCACATAACTTATAGTCAATAGTTGAATATAGTAATGACCAGTCGCGATTGTACAGAGTACAGTGTAGCCGGTTTTAAATAACAAAAACACCAGGCAAAAATGCAAAAGTGGAAAAACTGTTCCAGTGCTGCTGGGAAGAGGCTAATCCGACGTATTTTGTGACGAGAAATCGAATGGTGCAATCCCCGTTGCTCTCCGACCAATACTTTTGGCTGTAGCGACAATTGAATGATCATTGATGTCATAATCACGTGCCCAGCAACGGCTCTTACTCCATGGAAACCAGGGATATTTGCAATTTTTTAACAGCTGCCGATGCCTGGCCCAATTCCGCATCTTTTGGCACCATATTCATGTGGGTCTGTGGTCAGTTGTACTTTTTACAGCAGACTGTATCAAGTACCTTGTGTTTTTTTTTGTACAAATGGTCTGGTTTTTCTACACGTAGATAAAGACATTGAGATTGTCTTGGACTTAGAAGTAAGACAATTGCTGGGTGAGTTAAATGGGCTTAGCCCAAAGATTTGACGTCTTCTGGGCTACCGAAGGGCACATAACTTATAGCCAAAAGTTGAATATAGTAATGACCAGTCGCGATTGTACAGAGTACAGTGTAGCCGATTTCAATTAACAAAATGACCAGGTAAAAATGCAAAAGTGGAAAAACTGTTCCAGTGCTACTAGTAAGAGGCTAATCCGACGTATTTTGTGGCGATAAATCGAATAGTGCAAACCGCGTTGCTCTCCGACCAATACTTTTGGCTGTAGAGACAATTCAATGATCATTTATGTCATAATCACGTGCCCAGTAACGGCTCTTACTCCATGGAAACCAGGGATATTTGCAATTTTTTAACAGCTGCCGATGCCTGGCCCAATTCCGCATCTCTTGGCACCTTATAAATGTGGGTCAGTGTTCAGTTGTACTTTTTACAGCAGACTGTATCAGGTACCTTGTGTTTTTCACGTACAAATGGTGTGGTTTTTCTACACGTAGATAAAGACATTGAGATTGTCTTGGACTTAGAAGTAAGACAATTGCTGGGTGAGTTAAATGGGCTTAGCCCAAAGATTTGACGTCTTCTGGGCTACCGAAGGGCACATAACTTATAGTCAAAAGTTGAATATAGTAATGACCAGTCGCGATTGTACAGAGTGCAGTGTAGCCGATTTCAATTAACAAAAACACCAGGGAAAAATGCAAAAGTGGAAAAACTGTTCCAGTGCTGCTGGTAAGAGGCTAATCCGACGTATTTTGGGACGAGAAATCGAATGGTGCAAACCGCGTTGCTCTCCGACCAATACTTTTGGCTGTAGTGACAATTGAATGATCATTGATGTCATAATCACGTGCCCAGCAACGTCTCTTACTCCATGGAAACCAGGGAAATTTGCAATTTTTCAACAGCTGCCGATGCCTGGCTCAATTCCGCATCTTTTGGCACCTTACTGAAGTGGGTCAGTGTTCAGTTGTACTTTTTACAGCAGACTGTTTCAAGTACCTTGTGTTTTTCACGTACAAATGGTGTGGTTTTTCTACACGTTGATAAAGACATTGAGATTGTCTTGCACTTAGAAGTAAGACAATTGCTGGGTGAGTTAAATGGGCTTGGCCCAAAGATTTGTCGTCTTCTGGGTTACCGAAGGGCACATAACTTATAGTCAAAAGTTGAATATAGTAATGACCAGTCGCGATTGTACAGAGTACAGTGTAGTCGATTTCAATTAACAAAAAGACCAGGCAAAAATGCAAAAGGGGAAAAAATGTTCCAGTGCTGCTGGTAAGAGGCTAATCCGACGTATTTTGTGACGAGAAATCGAATGGTGCAAACCGCGTTGCTCTCCGATCAATACTTTTGGCTATAGTGACAATTCAATGATCACTGATGTCATAATCACGTGCCCAGCAACGTCTCTTACTCCATGGAAACCAGGGAAATTTGCAATTTTTCTACAGCTGCCGATGCCTGGCTCAATTCCGCATCTTTTGGCACCTTACTGAAGTGGGTCAGTGATCAGTTGTACTTTTTACAGCAGACTGTATCAAGTACCTTGTGTTTTTTATGTACAAATGGTGTGGTTTTTCTACACGTAGATAAAGACATTGAGATTGTCTTGGACTTAGAAATAAGACATATGCTGGGTGAGTTAAATGGGTTTGGCCCAAAGATTTCAGGTCTTCTGGGCTACCGAAGGGCACATAACATATAGTCAAAAGTTGAATATAGTAATGACCAGTCGCGATTGTACAGAGTACAGTGTAGCCGGTTTCAATTAACAAAAACACCAGGCAAAAATGCAAAATTCGAAAAATTGTTCCAGTGCTGCTGGTAAGAGGCTAATCCGACGTATTTTGTGACGAGAAATCGAATGGTGCAAACCGCGTTGCTCTCCGACCAATACTTTTGGCTGTAGTCACAATTGAATGATCATTGATGTCATATTCACGTGCCCAGCAACGGCTCTTACTCCATGGAAACCAGGAAAATTTGCAATTTTTCAACAGCTGCCGATGCCTGGCTAAATTCCGCATCTTTTGGCACCTTATTCATGTGGGTGTGTTGTCAGGTGTACTTTTTAGAGCAGACTGTATAAGGTAGCTTGTGATTTTTATGTACAAATGGTGTGGTTTTTCTACACGTAGATAAAGACATTGAGATTGTCTTGGACTTAGAAGTAAGACAATTGCTGGGTGAGTTAAATGGGCTTGGCCCAAAGATTTCAGGTCTTCTGGGCTACCGAAGGGCACATAACTTATAGTCAAAAGTTGAATATAGTAATGACCAGTCGCGATTGTACAGGGTACAGTGTAGCCGGTTTCAATTAACAAAAACACCAGGTAAAAATGCAAAAGTGGAAAAACTGTTCCAGTGCTACTAGTAAGAGGCTAATCCGACGTATTTTGTGGAGATAAATCGAATAGTGCAAACCGCGTTGCTCTCTGACCAATACTTTTGGCTGTAGAGACAATTCAATGATCATTGATGTCATAATCACGTGCCCAGTAACGGCTCTTACTCCATGGAAACCAGGGATAATTGCAATTTTTCAACAGCTGCCGATGCCTGGCCCAATTCCGCATCTTTTGGCACCTTATAAATGTGGGTCAGTGTTCAGTTGTACTTTTTACACCAGACTGTATCAAGTACCTTGTGTTTTTTATGTACAAATGGTGTGGTTTTTCTACACGTAGATAAAGACATTGAGATTGTCTTGGACTTAGAAGTAAGACAATTGCTGGGTGAGTTAAATGGGCTTAGCCCAAAGATTTGACGTCTTCTGGGCTACCGAAGGGCACATAACTTATAGTCAAAAGTTGAATATAGTAATGACCAGTCGCGATTGTACAGAGTGCAGTGTAGCCGATTTCAATTAACAAAAAGACCAGGTAAAAATGCAAAAGTGGAAAAACTGTTCCAGTGCTGCTGGTAAGAGGCTAATACGACGTATTTTGTGACGAGAAATCGAATGGTGCAAACCGCGTTGCTCTCCGACCAATACTTTTGGCTGTAGTGACAATTGAATGATCATTGATGTCATAATCACGTGCCCAGCAACGTCTCTTACTCCATGGAAACCAGGGAAATTTGCAATTTTTCAACAGCTGCCGATGCCTGGCTCAATTCCGCATCTTTTGGCACCTTACTGAAGTGGGTCAGTGTTCAGTTGTACTTTTTACAGCAGACTGTTTCAAGTACCTTGTGTTTTTCACGTACAAATGGTGTGGTTTTTCTACACGTTGATAAAGACATTGAGATTGTCTTGCACTTAGAAGTAAGGCAATTGCTGGGTGAGTTAAATGGGCTTGGCCCAAAGATTTGTCGTCTTCTGGGCTACCGAAGGGCACATAACTTATAGTCAAAAGTTGAATATAGTAATGACCAGTCGCGATTGTACAGAGTACAGTGTAGTCGATTTCAATTAACAAAAAGACCAGGCAAAAATGCAAAAGTGGAAAAAATGTTCCAGTGCTGCTGGTAAGAGGCTAATCCGACGTATTTTGTGACGAGAAATCGAATGGTGCAAACCGCGTTTCTCTCCGATCAATACTTTTGGCTGTAGTGACAATTCAATGATCATTGATGTCATAATCACGTGCCCAGCAACGTCTCTTACTCCATGGAAACCAGGGAAATTTGCAATTTTTCAACAGCTGCCGATGCCTGGCTCAATTCCGCATCTTTTGGCACCTTACTGAAGTGGGTCAGTGTTCAGTTGTACTTTTTACAGCAGACTGTATCAAGTACCTTGTGATTTTTATGTACAAAAGGTGTGGTTTTTCTTTACGTAAATAAAGACATTGAGATTGTCTTGCATTTAGAAGTAACACAATTGCTGGGTGAGTTAAATGCGCTTAGCCCAAAGATTTCAGGTCTTCTGGGCTACCGAAGGGCACATAAGTTATAGTCAATAGTTGAATATAGTAATGACCAGTCGCGATTGTACAGAGTACAGTGTAGCCGATTTCAATTAACAAAAACACCAGGCAAAAATGCAAAAGTGGAAAAACTGTTCCAGTGCTGCTGGTAAGAGGCTAATCCGACGTATTTTGTGACGAGAAATCGAATGGTGCAAACCGCGTTGCTCTCCGACCAATACTTTTGGCTGTAGTGACAATTGAATGATGATTGATGTCATAATCACGTGCCCAGCAACGTCTCTTACTCCATGGAAACCAGGGAAATTTGCAATTTTTCAACAGCTGCCGATGCCTGGCTCAATTCCGCATCTTTTGGCACCTTACTGAAGTGGGTCAGTGTTCAGTTGTACTTTTTACAGCAGACTGTATCAAGTACCTTGTGTTTTTCACGTAAAAATGGTGTGGTTTTTCTACACGTAGATAAAGACATTGAGATTGTCTTGGACTTAGAAGTAAGACAATTGTTGGGTGAGTTAAATGGGCTTAGCCCAAAGATTTGACGTCTTCTGGGCTACCGAAGGGCACATAACTTATAGTCAAAAGTTGAATATAGTAATGACCAGTCGCGATTGTACAGAGTACAGTGTAGCCGATTTCAATTAACAAAATGACCAGGTAAAAATGCAAAAGTGGAAAAACTGTTCCAGTGCTACTAGTAAGAGGCTAATCCGACGTATTTTGTGGAGATAAATCGAATAGTGCAAACCGCGTTGCTCTCTGACCAATACTTTTGGCTGTAGAGACAATTCAATGATCAATTATGTCATAATCACGTGCCCAGTAACGGCTCTTACTCCATGGAAACCAGGGATATTTGCAATTTTTTAACAGCTGCCGATGCCTGGCCCAATTCCGCATCTTTTGGCACCTTATAAATGTGGGTCAGTGTTCAGTTGTACTTTTTACAGCAGACTGTATCAGGTACCTTGTGTTTTTTATGTACAAATGGTGTGGTTTTTCTACACGTAGATAAAGACATTGAGATTGTCTTGGACTTAGAAGTAAGACAATTGCTGGGTGAGTTAAATGGGCTTAGCCCAAAGATTTGACGTCTTCTGGGCTACCGAAGGGCACATAACTTATAGTCAAAAGTTGAATATAGTAATGACCAGTCGCGATTGTACAGAGTGCAGTGTAGCCGATTTCAATTAACAAAAAGACCAGGTAAAAATGCAAAAGTGGAAAAACTGTTCCAGTGCTGCTGGTAAGAGGCTAATACGACGTATTTTGTGACGAGAAATCGAATGGTGCAAACCGCGTTGCTCTCCGACCAATACTTTTGGCTGTAGTGACAATTGAATGATCATTGATGTCATAATCACGTGCCCAGCAACGTCTCTTACTCCATGGAAACCAGGGAAATTTGCAATTTTCCAACAGCTGCCGATGCCTGGCTCAATTCCGCATCTTTTGGCACCTTACTGAAGTGGGTCAGTGTTCAGTTGTACTTTTTACAGCAGACTGTTTCAAGTACCTTGTGTTTTTCACGTACAAATGGTGTGGTTTTTCTACACGTTGATAAAGACATTGAGATTGTCTTGCACTTAGAAGTAAGGCAATTGCTGGGTGAGTTAAATGGGCTGAGCCCAAAGATTTGACGTCTTCTGGGCTACCGAAGGGCACATAACTTATAGTCAAAAGTTGAATATAGTAATGACCAGTCGCGATTGTACAGAGTAAAGTGTAGCCGATTTCAATTAACAAAATGACCAGGTAAAAATGCAAAAGTGGAAAAACTGTTCCAGTGCTACTAGTAAGAGGCTAATCCGACGTATTTTGTGGCGATAAATCGAATAGTGCAAACCGCGTTGCTCTCTGACCAATACTTTTGGCTGTAGAGACAATTCAATGATCAATTATGTCATAATCACGTGCCCAGTAACGGCTCTTACTCCATGGAAACCAGGGATATTTGCAATTTTTTAACAACTGCCGATGCCTGGCCCAATTCCGCATCTTTTGGCACCTTATAAATGTGGGTCAGTGTTCAGTTGTACTTTTTACAGCAGACTGTATCAGGTACCTTGTGTTTTTTATGTACAAATGGTCTGGTTTTTCTACACGTAGATAAAGACATTGAGATTGTCTTGGACTTAGAAATAAGCAAATTGCTGGGTGAGTTAAATGGGCTTAGCCCAAAGATTTGACGTCTTCTGGGCTACCGAAGGGCACATAACTTATAGTCAAAAGTTGAATATAGTAATGACCAGTCGCGATTGTACAGAGTGCAGTGTAGCCGATTTCAATTAACAAAAAGACCAGGTAAAAATGCAAAAGTGGAAAAACTGTTCCAGTGCTGCTGGTAAGAGGCTAATACGACGTATTTTGTGACGAGAAATCGAATGGTGCAAACCGCGTTGCTCTCCGACCAATACTTTTGTCTGTAGTGACAATTGAATGATCATTGATGTCATAATCACGTGCCCAGCAACGTCTCTTACTCCATGGAAACCAGGGAAATTTGCAATTTTTCAACAGCTGCCGATGCCTGGCTCAATTCCGCATCTTTTGGCACCTTACTGAAGTGGGTCAGTGTTCAGTTGTACTTTTTACAGCAGACTGTTTCAAGTACCTTGTGTTTTTCATGTACAAATGGTGTGGTTTTTCTACACGTTGATAAAGACATTGAGATTGTCTTGCACTTAGAAGTAAGGCAATTGCTGGGTGAGTTAAATGGGCTTGGCCCAAAGATTTGTCGTCTTGTGGGCTACCGAAGGGCACATAACTTATAGTCAAAAGTTGAATATAGTAATGACCAGTCGCGATTGTACAGAGTACAGTGTAGTCGATTTCAATTAACAAAAAGACCAGGTAAAAATGCAAAAAATGGAAAAAATGTTCCAGTGCTGCTGATAAGAGGCTAATCCGACGTATTTTGTGACGAGAAATCGAATGGTGCAAACCGCGTTGCTCTCCGATCAATACTTTTGGCTGTAGTGACAATTCAATGATCATTGATGTCATAATCACGTGCCCAGCAACGTCTCTTACTCCATGGAAACCAGGGAAATTTGCAATTTTTCAACAGCTGCCGATGCCTGGCTCAATTCCGCATCTTTTGGCACCTTACTGAAGTGGGTCAGTGTTCAGTTGTACTTTTTACAGCAGACTCTATCAAGTACCTTGTGTTTTTCACGTACAAATGGTGTGGTTTTTCTACACGTAGATAAAGACATTGAGATTGTCTTGGACTTAGAAATAAGACAATTGCTGGGTGAGTTAAATGGGTTTGGCCCAAAGGTTTTAGGTCTTCTGGGCTATCGAAGGGCACATAACTTATAGTCAATAGTTGAATATAGTAATGACCAGCCGCGATTGTACAGAGTACAGTGTAGCCGGTTTCAATTAACAAAAACACCAGGCAAAAATGCAAAAGTGGAAAAACTGTTCCAGTGCTAGTAGTAAGAGGCTAATCCGACGTATTTTGTGACGAGAAATCGAATGGTGCAAACCGCGTTGCTCTCCGATCAATACTTTTGGCTGTAGTGACAATTCAATGATCATTGATGTCATAATCACGTGCCCAGCAACGGCTCTTACTCCATGGAAACCAGGAAAATTTACAATTTTTCAACAGCTGCCGATCCCTGGCTAAATTCCGCATCTTTTGGCACCTTATTCATGTGGGTCCGTTGTGAGTTGTACTTTTTACAGCAGACTGTATCAAGTACCTTGTGTTTTTTATGTACAAAAGGTGTGGTTTTTCTTTACGTAAATAAAGACATTGAGATTGTCTTGCATTTAGAAGTAACACAATTGCTGGGTGAGTTAAATGCGCTTAGCCCAAAGATTTCAGGTCTTCTGGGCTACCGAAGGGCACATAAGTTATAGTCAATAGTTGAATATAGTAATGACCAGTCGCGATTGTACAGAGTACAGTGTAGCCGATTTCAATTAACAAAAACACCAGGCAAAAATGCAAAAGTGGAAAAAACTGTTCCAGTGCTGCTGGTAAGAGGCTAATCCGACGTATTTTGTGACGAGAAATCGAATGGTGCAAACCGCGTTGCTCTCTGACCAATACTTTTGGCTGTAGAGACAATTCAATGATCATTTATGTCATAATCACGTGCCCAGTAACGGCTCTTACTCCATGGAAACCAGGGATATTTGCAATTTTTTAACAGCTGCCGATGCCTGGCCCAATTCCGCATCTCTTGGCACCTTATAAATGTGGGTCAGTGTTCAGTTGTACTTTTTACAGCAGACTGTATCAGGTACCTTGTGTTTTTTATGTACAAATGGTGTGGTTTTTCTACACGTAGATAAAGACATTGAGATTGTCTTGGACTTAGAAGTAAGACAATTGCTGGGTGAGTTAAATGGGCTTAGCCCAAAGATTTGACGTCTTCTGGGCTACCGAAGGGCACATAACTTATAGTCAAAAGTTGAATATAGTAATGACCAGTCGCGATAGTACAGAGTGCAGTGTAGCCGATTTCAATTAACAAAAAGACCAGGGAAAAATGCAAAAGTGGAAAAACTGTTCCAGTGCTGCTGGTAAGAGGCTAATCCGACGTATTTTGGGACGAGAAATCGAATGGTGCAAACCGCGTTGCTCTCCGACCAATACTTTTGGCTGTAGTGACAATTGAATGATCATTGATGTCATAATCACGTGCCCAGCAACGTCTCTTACTCCATGGAAACCAGGGAAATTTGCAATTTTTCAACAGCTGCCGATGCCTGGCTCAATTCCGCATCTTTTGGCACCTTACTGAAGTGGGTCAGTGTTCAGTTGTACTTTTTACAGCAGACTGTTTCAAGTACCTTGTGTTTTTCACGTACAAATGGTGTGGTTTTTCTACACGTTGATAAAGACATTGAGATTGTCTTGCACTTAGAAGTAACACAATTGCTGGGTGAGTTAAATGGGCTTGGCCCAAAGATTTGTCGTCTTCTGGGCTACCGAAGGGCACATAACTTATAGTCAAAAGTTGAATATAGTAATGACCAGTCGCGATTGTACAGAGTACAGTGTAGTCGATTTCAATTAACAAAAAGACCAGGCAAAAATGCAAAAGGGGAAAAAATGTTCCAGTGCTGCTGGTAAGAGGCTAATCCGACGTATTTTGTGACGAGAAATCGAATGGTGCAAACCGCGTTGCTCTCCGATCAATACTTTTGGCTATAGTGACAATTCAATGATCACTGATGTCATAATCACGTGCCCAGCAACGTCTCTTACTCCATGGAAACCAGGGAAATTTGCAATTTTTCTACAGCTGCCGATGCCTGGCTCAATTCCGCATCTTTTGGCACCTTACTGAAGTGGGTCAGTGATCAGTTGTACTTTTTACAGCAGACTGTATCAAGTACCTTGTGTTTTTTATGTACAAATGGTGTGGTTTTTCTACACGTAGATAAAGACATTGAGATTGTCTTGGACTTAGAAATAAGACATATGCTGGGTGAGTTAAATGGGTTTGGCCCAAAGATTTCAGGTCTTCTGGGCTACCGAAGGGCACATAACATATAGTCAAAAGTTGAATATAGTAATGACCAGTCGCGATTGTACAGAGTACAGTGTAGCCGGTTTCAATTAACTAAAACACCAGGCAAAAATGCAAAATTCGAAAAATTGTTCCAGTGCTGCTGGTAAGAGGCTAATCCGACGTATTTTGTGACGAGAAATCGAATGGTGCAAACCGCGTTGCTCTCCGACCAATACTTTTGGCTGTAGTCACAATTGAATGATCATTGATGTCATATTCACGTGCCCAGCAACGGCTCTTACTCCATGGAAACCAGGAAAATTTGCAATTTTTCAACAGCTGCCGATGCCTGGCTAAATTCCGCATCTTTTGGCACCTTATTCATGTGGGTCTGTTGTCAGGTGTACTTTTTAGAGCAGACTGTATAAGGTAGCTTGTGATTTTTATGTACAAAAGGTGTGGTTTTTCTACACGTAAATAAAGACATTGAGATTGTCTTGCACTTAGAAGTAACACAATTGCTGGGTGAGTTAAATGGGCTTGGCCCAAAGATTTCAGGTCTTCTGGGCTACCGAAGGGCACATAACTTATAGTCAAAAGTTGAATATAGTAATGACCAGTCGCGATTGTACAGGGTACAGTGTAGCCGGTTTCAATTAACAAAAACACCAGGTAAAAATGCAAAAGTGGAAAAACTGTTCCAGTGCTACTAGTAAGAGGCTAATCCGACGTATTTTGTGGAGATAAATCGAATAGTGCAAACCGCGTTGCTCTCTGACCAATACTTTTGGCTGTAGAGACAATTCAATGATCATTGATGTCATAATCACGTGCCCAGTAACGGCTCTTACTCCATGGAAACCAGGGATAATTGCAATTTTTCAACAGCTGCCGATGCCTGGCCCAATTCCGCATCTTTTGGCACCTTATAAATGTGGGTCAGTGTTCAGTTGTACTTTTTACACCAGACTGTATCAAGTACCTTGTGTTTTTTATGTACAAATGGTGTGGTTTTTCTACACGTAGATAAAGACATTGAGATTGTCTTGGACTTAGAAGTAAGACAATTGCTGGGTGAGTTAAATGGGCTTAGCCAAAGATTTGACGTCTTCTGGGCTACCGAAGGGCACATAAGTTATAGTCAAAAGTTGAATATAGTAATGACCAGTCGCGATTGTACAGAGTGCAGTGTAGCCGATTTCAATTAACAAAAAGACCAGGTAAAAATGCAAAAGTGGAAAAACTGTTCCAGTGCTGCTGGTAAGAGGCTAATCCGACGTATTTTGTGACGAGAAATCGAATGGTGCAAACCGCGTTTCTCTCCGATCAATACTTTTGGCTGTAGTGACAATTCAATGATCATTGATGTCATAATCACGTGCCCAACAACGTCTCTTACTCCATGGAAACTAGGGAAATTTGCAATTTTTCAACAGCTGCCGATGCCTGGCTCAATTCCGCATCTTTTGGCACCTTACTGAAGTGGGGTCAGTGTTCAGTTGTACTTTTTACAGCAGACTGTATCAAGTACCTTGTGATTTTTATGTACAAAAGGTGTGGTTTTTCTTTACGTAAATAAAGACATTGAGATTGTCTTGCATTTAGAAGTAACACAATTGCTGGGTGAGTTAAATGCGCTTAGCCCAAAGATTTCAGGTCTTCTGGGCTACCGAAGGGCACATAAGTTATAGTCAATAGTTGAATATAGTAATGACCAGTCGCGATTGTACAGAGTACAGTCAGTGTAGCCGATTTCAATTAACAAAAACACCAGGCAAAAATGCAAAAGTGGAAAAACTGTTCCAGTGCTGCTGGTAAGAGGCTAATCGACGTATTTTGTGACGAGAAATCGAATGGTGCAAACCCCGTTGCTCTCCGACCAATACTTTTGGCTGTAGTGACAATTGAATGATGATTGATGTCATAATCACGTGCCCAGCAACGTCTCTTACTCCATGGAAACCAGGGAAATTTGCAATTTTTCAACAGCTGCCGATGCCTGGCTCAATTCCGCATCTTTTGGCACCTTACTGAAGTGGGTCAAGTGTTCAGTTGTACTTTTTACAGCAGACTGTATCAAGTACCTTGTGTTTTTTCACGTAAAAATGGTGTGGTTTTTTCTACACGTAGATAAAGACATTGAGATTGTCTTGGACTTAGAAGTAAGACAATTGTTGGGTGAGTTAAATGGGCTTAGCCCAAAGATTTGGACGTCTTCTGGGCTACCGAAGGGCACATAACTTATAGTCAATAGTTAAATATAGTAATGACCAGCCGCGATTGTACAGAGTACAGTGTAGCCGGTTTCAATTAACAAAAACACCAGCAAAAATGCAAAAGTGGAAAAACTGTTCAGTGCTAGTAGTAAGAGGCCTAATCCGACGTATTTTGTGACGAGAAATCGAATGGTGCAAACCGCGTTGCTCTCCGATCAATACTTTTGGCTGTAGTGACAATTCAATGATCATTGATGTCATAATCACGTGCCCAGCAACGGCTCTTACTCCATGGAAACCAGGAAAATTTACAATTTTTCAACAGCTGCCGATCCCTGGCTAAATTCCGCATCTTTTGGCACCTTATTCATGTGGGTCCGTTGTGAGTTGTACTTTTTACAGCAGACTGTATCAAGTACCTTGTGGTTTTTTATGTACAAAAGGTGTGGTTTTTCTTTACGTAAATAAAGACATTGAGATTGTCTTGCATTTAGAAGTAACACAATTGCTGGGTGAGTTAAATGCGCTTAGCCCAAAGATTTCAGGTCTTCTGGGCTACCGAAGGCACATAAGTTATAGTCAATAGTTGAATATAGTAAATGACCAGTCGCGATTGTACAGAGTACAGTGTAGCCGATTTCCAATTAACAAAAAACCACCAGGCAAAAAATGCAAAATTGGAAAAACTGTTCCAGTGCTGCTGGTAAGAGGCTAATCCGACGTATTTTTGTGACGAGAAATCGAATGGTGCAAACCGCGTTGCTCTCTGACCAATACTTTTGGCTGTAGAGACAATTCAATGATCATTTATGTCATAATCACTGTGCCCAGTAACGGCTCTTACTCCATGGAAACCAGGGATATTTGCAATTTTTTTAACAGCTGCCGATGCCTGGCCCAATTCCGCATCTTTGGCACCTTATAAATGTGGGTCTGTTGTCAGTTGTACTTTTTACAGCAGACTGTATCAGGTACCTTGTGTTTTTTATGTACAAATGGTGTGGTTTTTCTACACGTAGATAAAGACATTGAGATTGTCTTGGACTTAGAAGTAAGACAATTGCTGGGTGAGTTAAATGGGCTTAGCCCAAAGATTTGACGTCTTCTGGGCTACCGAAGGGCACATAACTTATAGTCAAAAGTTGAATATAGTAATGACCAGTCGCGATTGTACAGAGTGCAGTGTAGCCGATTTCAATTAACAAAAAGACCAGGGAAAAATGCAAAAGTGGAAAAACTGTTCCAGTGCTGCTGTAAGAGGCTAATCCGACGTATTTTGGGACGAGAAATCGAATGGTGCAAACCGCGTTGCTCTCCGACCAATACTTTTGGCTGTAGTGACAACTGAATGATCATTGATGTCATAATCACGTGCCCAGCAACGTCTCTTACTCCATGGAAACCAGGGAAATTTGCAATTTTTCAACAGCTGCCGATGCCTGGCTCAATTCCGCATCTTTTGGCACCTTACTGAAGTGGGTCAGTGTTCAGTTGTACTTTTTACAGCAGACCTTGTTTCAAGTACCTTGTGTTTTTCACGTACAAATGGTGTGGTTTTTCTACACGTTGATAAAGACATTGAGATTGTCTTGCACTAGAAGTAACACAATTGCTGGGTGAGTTAAATGGGCTTGGCCCAAAGATTTGTCGTCTTCTGGGCTACCGAAGGGCACATAACATATAGTCAAAAGTTGAATATAGTAATGACCAGTCGCGATTGTACAGAGTACAGTGTAGTCGATTTCAATTAACAAAAAGACCAGGCAAAAATGCAAAAGGGGAAAAAATGTTCCAGTGCTGCTGGTAAGAGGCTAATCCGACGTATTTTGTGACGAGAAATCGAAGGTGCAAACCGCGTTGCTCTCCGATCAATACTTTTGGCTATAGTGACAATTCAATGATCACTGATGTCATAATCACGTGCCCAGCAACGTCTCTTACTCCATGGAAACCAGGGAAATTTGCAATTTTTCTACAGCTGCCGATGCCTGGCCTCAATTCCGCATCTTTTGGCACCTTACTGAAGTGGGTCAGTGATCAGTTGTACTTTTTACAGCAGACTGTATCAAGTACCTTGTGTTTTTTTATGTACAAATGGTGTGGTTTTTCTACACGTAGATAAAGACATTGAGATTGTCTTGGACTTAGAAATAAGACATATGCTGGGTGAGTTAAATGGGTTTGGCCAAAGATTTCAGGTCTTCTGGGCTACCGAAGGGCACATAACATATAGTCCAAAAGTTGAATATAGTAAATGACCAGTCGCGATTGTACAGAGTACAGTGTAGCCGGTTTCAAATTAACAAAAACACCAGGCAAAAATGGAAAATTCGAAAAATTGTTCCAGTGCTGCTGGTAAGAGGCTAATCCGACGTATTTTGTGACGAGAAATCGAATGGTGCAAACCGCGTTGCTCTCCGACCAATACTTTTGGCTGTAGTGACAATTGAATGATCATTGATGTCATATTCACGTGCCCAGCAACGGCTCTTACTCCATGGAAACCAGGAAAATTTACAATTTTTCAACAGCTGCCGATGCCTGGCTAAAATTCCGCATCTTTTGGCACCTTATTCATGTGGGTCTGTTGTCAGGTGTACTTTTTAGAGCAGACTGTATAAGGTAGCTTGTGATTTTTATGTACAAAAGGTGTGGTTTTTCTACACGTAAATAAAGATATTGAGATTGTCTTGCACTTAGAAGTAACACAATTGCTGGGTGAGTTAAATGGGCTTGGCCCAAAGATTTGTCGTCTTCTGGGCTACCGAAGGGCACATAACTTATAGTCAAAAGTTGAATATAGTAATGACCAGTCGCGATTGTACAGGGTACAGTGTAGCCGGTTTCAATTAACAAAAACACCAGGTAAAAATGCAAAAGTGGAAAAACTGTTCCAGTGCTACTAGTAAGAGGCTAATCCGACGTATTTTGTGGAGATAAATCGAATAGTGCAAACCGCGTTGCTCTCTGACCAATACTTTTGGCTGTAGAGACAATTCAATGATCATTGATGTCATAATCACGTGCCCAGTAACGGCTCTTACTCCATGGAAACCAGGGATAATTGCAATTTTTCAACAGCTGCCGATGCCTGGCCCAATTCCGCATCTTTGGCACCTTATAAATGTGGGTCAGTGTTCAGTTGTACTTTTTACACCAGACTGTATCAAGTACCTTGTGTTTTTTTATGTACAAATGGTGTGGTTTTTCTACACGTAGATAAAGACATTGAGATTGTCTTGGACTTAGAAGTAAGACAATTGCTGGGTGAGTTAAATGGGCTTAGCCCAAAGATTTGACGTCTTCTGGGCTACCGAAGGGCACATAAGTTATAGTCAAAAGTTGAATATAGTAATGACCAGTCGCGATTGTACAGAGTGCAGTGTAGCCGATTTCAATTAACAAAAAGACCAGGTAAAAATGCAAAAGTGGAAAAACTGTTCCAGTGCTGCTGGTAAGAGGCTAATCCGACGTATTTTGTGACGAGAAATCGAATGGTGCAAACCGCGTTTCTCTCCCGATCAATACTTTTGGCTGTAGTGACAATTCAATGATCATTGATGTCATAATCACGTGCCCAACAACGTCTCTTACTCCATGGAAACTAGGGAAATTTGCAATTTTTCAACAGCTGCCGATGCCTGGCTCAATTCCGCATCTTTTGGCACCTTACTGAAGTGGGTCAGTGTTCAGTTGTACTTTTTACAGCAGACTGTATCAAGTACCTTGTGATTTTTATGTACAAAAGGTGTGGTTTTTCTTTACGTAAATAAAGACATTGAGATTGTCTTGCATTTAGAAGTAACACAATTGCTGGGTGAGTTAAATGGGCTTAGCCCAAAGATTTCAGGTCTTCTGGGCTACCGAAGGGCACATAAGTTATAGTCAATAGTTGAATATAGTAATGACCGGTCGCGATTGTACAGAGTACAGTGTAGCCGATTTCAATTAACAAAAACACCAGGCAAAAATGCAAAAGTGGAAAAACTGTTCCAGTGCTGGTGGTAAGAGGCTAATCCGACGTATTTTGTGACGAGAAATCGAATGGTGCAAACCCCGTTGCTCTCCGACCAATACTTTTGGCTGTAGTGACAATTGAATGATGATTGATGTCATAATCACGTGCCCAGCAACGTCTCTTACTCCATGGAAACCAGGAAATTTGCAATTTTTCAACAGCTGCCGATGCCTGGCTCAATTCCGCATCTTTTGGCACCTTACTGAAGTGGGTCAGTGTTCAGTTGTACTTTTTACAGCAGACTGTATCAAGTACCTTGTGTTTTTCACGTAAAAATGGTGTGGTTTTTCTACACGTAGATAAAGACATTGAGATTGTCTTGGACTTAGAAGTAAGACAATTGTTGGGTGAGTTAAATGGGCTTAGCCCAAAGATTTGACGTCTTCTGGGCTACCGAAGGGCACATAACTTATAGTCAAAAGTTGAATATAGTAATGACCAGTCGCGATTGTACAGAGTACAGTGTAGCCGATTTCAATTAACAAAATGACCAGGTAAAAATGCAAAAGTGGAAAAACTGTTCCAGTGCTACTAGTAAGAGGCTAATCCGACGTATTTTGTGGAGATAAATCGAATAGTGCAAACCGCGTTGCTCTCTGACCAATACTTTTGGCAGTAGAGACAATTCAATGATCAATTATGTCATAATCACGTGCCCAGTAACGGCTCTTACTCCATGGAAACCAGGGATATTTGCAATTTTTTAACAGCTGCCGATGCCTGGCCCAATTCCGCATCTTTTGGCACCTTATAAATGTGGGTCAGTGTTCAGTTGTACTTTTTACAGCAGACTGTATCAGGTACCTTGTGTTTTTTATGTACAAATGGTGTGGTTTTTCTACACGTAGATAAAGACATTGAGATTGTCTTGGACTTAGAAGTAAGACAATTGCTGGGTGAGTTAAATGGGCTTAGCCCAAGATTTGACGTCTTCTGGGCTAACCGAAGGGCACATAACTTATAGTCAAAAGTTGAATATAGTAATGACCAGTCGCGATTGTACAGAGTGCAAGTGTAGCCGATTTCAATTAACAAAAAGACCAGGTAAAAATGCAAAAGTGGAAAAACTGTTCCAGTGCTGCTGGTAAGAGGCTAATACGACGTATTTTGTGACGAGAAATCGAATGGTGCAAACCGCGTTGCTCTCCGACCAATACTTTTGGCTGTAGTGACAATTGAATGATCATTGATGTCATAATCACGTGCCCAGCAACGTCTCTTACTCCATGGAAACCAGGGAAATTTGCAATTTTCCAACAGCTGCCGATGCCTGGCTCAATTTCCGCATCTTTTGGCACCTTACTGAAGTGGGTCAGTGTTCAGTTGTACTTTTTACAGCAGACTGTTTCAAGTACCTTGTGTTTTTCACGTACAAATGGTGTGGTTTTTCTACACGTTGATAAAGACATTGAGATTGTCTTGCACTTAGAAGTAAGGCAATTGCTGGGTGAGTTAAATGGGCTTAGCCCAAAGATTTGACGTCTTCTGGGCTACCGAAGGGCCACATAACTTATAGTCAAAAGTTGAATATAGTAATGACCAGTCGCGATTGTACAGAGTACAGTGTAGCCGATTTCAATTAACAAAATGACCAGTAAAATGCAAAAGTGGAAAAACTGTTCCAGTGCTACTAGTAAGAGGCTAATCCGACGTATTTTGTGGCGATAAATCGAATAGTGCAAACCGCGTTGCTCTCTGACCAATACTTTTGGCTGTAGAGACAATTCAATGATCAATTATGTCATAATCACGTGCCCAGTAACGGCTCTTACTCCATGGAAACCAGGGATATTTGCAATTTTTTAACAACTGCCGATGCCTGGTCCAATTCCGCATCTTTGGCACCTTATAAATGTGGGTCAGTGTTCAGTTGTACTTTTACAGCAGACTGTATCAGGTACCTTGTGTTTTTTATGTACAAATGGTCTGGTTTTTCTACACGTAGATAAAGACATTGAGATTGTCTTGCACTTAGAAATAAGACAATTGCTGGGTGAGTTAAATGGGCTTAGCCCAAAGATTTGACGTCTTCTGGGCTACCGAAGGGCACATAACTTATAGTCAAAAGTTGAATATAGTAATGACCAGTCGCGATTGTACAGAGTGCAGTGTAGCCGATTTCAATTAACAAAAAGACCAGGTAAAAATGCAAAAGTGGAAAAACTGTTCCAGTGCTGCTGGTAAGAGGCTAATACGACGTATTTTGTGACGAGAAATCGAATGGTGCAAACCGCGTTGCTCTCCGACCAATTCTTTTGTCTGTAGTGACAATTGAATGATCATTGATGTCATAATCACGTGCCCAGCAACGTCTCTTACTCCATGGAAACCAGGGAAATTTGCAATTTTTCAACAGCTGCCGATGCCTGGCTCAATTCCGCATCTTTTGGCACCTTACTGAAGTGGGTCAGTGTTCAGTTGTACTTTTTACAGCAGACTGTTTCAAGTACCTTGTGTTTTTCACGTACAAATGGTGTGGTTTTTCTACACGTTGATAAAGACATTGAGATTGTCTTGCACTTAGAAGTAAGGCAATTGCTGGGTGAGTTAAATGGGCTTGGCCCAAAGATTTGTCGTCTTGTGGGCTACCGAAGGGCACATAACTTATAGTCAAAAGTTGAATATAGTAATGACCAGTCGCGATTGTACAGAGTACAGTGTAGTCGATTTCAATTAACAAAAAGACCAGGTAAAAATGCAAAAATGGAAAAAATGTTCCAGTGCTGCTGGTAAGAGGCTAATCCGACGTATTTTGTGACGAGAAATCGAATGGTGCAAACCGCGTTGCTCTCCGATCAATACTTTTGGCTGTAGTGACAATTGAATGATCATTGATGTCATAATCACGTGCCCAGCAACGTCTCTTACTCCATGGAAACCAGGGAAATTTGCAGTTTTTCAACAGCTGCCGATGCCTGGCTCAATTCCGCATCTTTTGGCACCTTACTGAAGTGGGTCAGTGTTCAGTTGTACTTTTTACAGCAGACTCTATCAAGTACCTTGTGTTTTTCACGTACAAATGGTGTGGTTTTTCTACACGTAGATAAAGACATTGAGATTGTCTTGGACTTAGAAATAAGACAATTGCTGGGTGAGTTAAATGGGTTTGGCCCAAAGATTTCAGGTCTTCTGGGCTATCGAAGGGCACATAACTTATAGTCAATAGTTGAATATAGTAATGACCAGCCGCGATTGTACAGAGTACAGTGTAGCAGGTTTCAATTAACAAAAACACCAGGAAAAAATGCAAAAGTGGAAAAACTGTTCCAGTGCTAGTAGTAAGAGGCTAATCCGACGTATTTTGTGACGAGAAATCGAATGGTGCAAACTGCGTTGCTCTCCGACCAATACTTTTGGCTGTAGCGACAATTGAATGATCATTGATGTCATAATCACGTGCCCAGCAACGGCTCTTACTCCATGGAAACCAGGGATATTTGCAATTTTTTAACAACTGCCGATGCCTGGCCCAATTCCGCATCTTTAGGCACCTTATTCATGTGGGTCTGTGGTCAGTTGTACTTTTTACAGCAGACTGTATTAAGTACCTTGTTTTTTTTATGTACAAATGGTGTGGTTTTTCTACACGTACATAAAGACATTGAGATTGTCTTGGACTTAGAAGTAAGACAATTGCTGGGTAAGTTAAATGGGCTTGGCCCAAAGATTTGACGTCTTCTGGGCTACCGAAGGGCACATAACTTATAGTCAAAAGTTGAATATAGTAATGACCAGTCGCGATTGTACAGAGTACAGTGTAGCCGATTTCAATTAACAAAAAGACCAGGTAAAAATGCAAAAGTGGAAAAACTGTTCCAGTGCTACTAGTAAGAGGCTAATCCGACGTATTTTGTGGCGAGAAATCGAATGGTGCAAACCGCGTTGCTCTCTGACCAATACTTTTGGCTGTAGAGACAATTCAATGATCATTGATGTCATAATCACGTGCCCAGTAACGGCTCTTACTCCATGGAAACCAGGGATATTTGCAATTTTTTAACAGCTGCCGATGCCTGGCCCAATTCCGCATCTTTTGGCACCTTATAAATGTGGGTCAGTGTTCAGTTGTACTTTTTACAGCAGACTGTATCAAGTACCTTGTGATTTTTATGTACAAAAGGTGTGGTTTTTCTTTACGTAAATAAAGACATTGAGATTGTCTTGCATTTAGAAGTAACACAATTGCTGGGTGAGTTAAATGCGCTTAGCCCAAAGATTTCAGGTCTTCTGGGCTACCGAAGGGCACATAAGTTATAGTCAATAGTTGAATATAGTAATGACCAGTCGCGATTGTACAGAGTACAGTGTAGCCGATTTCAATTAACAAAAACACCAGGCAAAAATGCAAAAGTGGAAAAACTGTTCCAGTGCTACTAGTAAGAGGCTAATCCGACGTATTTTGTGGCGAGAAATCGAATGGTGCAAACCGCGTTGCTCTCTGACCAATACTTTTGGCTGTAGAGACAATTCAATGATCATTTATGTCATAATCACGTGCCCAGTAACGGCTCTTACTCCATGGAAACCAGGGATATTTGCAATTTTTTAACAGCTGCCGATGCCTGGCCCAATTCCGCATCTTTTGGCACCTTATAAATGTGGGTCAGTGTTCAGTTGTACTTTTACAGCAGACTGTATCAAGTACCTTGTGTTTTTCACGTACAAATGGTGTGGTTTTTCTACACGTTGATCTAGACATTAAGATTGTCTTGCACTTAGAAGTAAGGCAATTGCTGGGTGAGTTAAATGGGCTTGGCACAAAGATTTGTCGTCTTCTGGGCTACCGAAGGGCACATAACTTATAGTCAAAAGTTGAATATAGTAATGACCAGTCGCGATTGTACAGAGTACAGTGTAGCCGATTTCAATTAACAAAAAGACCAGGCAAAAATGCAAAAGTGGAAAAACTGTTCCAGTGCTACTAGTAAGAGGCTAATCCGACGTATTTTGTGACGAGAAATCGAATGGTGCAATCCGCGTTGCTCTCCGACCAATACTATTGCTGTAGCGACAATTGAATGATCATTGATGTCATAATCACGTGCGTAGCAACGGCTCTTACTCCATGGAAACCAGGAAAATTGCAATTTTTCAACAGCTGCCGATGCCTGGCTCAATTCCGCATCTTTTGGCAACTTACTGAAGTGGGTCAGTGTTCAGTTGTACTTTTTACAGCAGACTGTATCAGGTACCTTGTGATTTTTATGTACAAAAGGTGTGGTTTTCTAACACGTAAATAAAGACATTGAGATTGTCTTGCACTTAGAAGTAACACAATTGCTGGGTGAGTTAAATGCGCTTAGCCCAAAGATTTCAGGTCTTCTGGGCTACCGAATTATACATAACTTATAGTCAAAAGTTGAATATAGTAATGACCAGTCGCGATTGTACAGAGTACAGTGTAGCCGGTTTCAATTAACAAAAACACCAGGCAAAAATGCAAAAGTGGAAAAACTGTTCAGTGCTACTAGTAAGAGGCTAATCCGACGTATTTTGTGACGAGAAATCGAATGGTGCAAACCGCGTTGCTCTCCGACCAATACTTTTGGCTGTAGCGACAATTGAATGATCATTGATGTCATAATCACGTGCCCCAGCAACGGCTCTTACTCCATGGAAACCAGGGAAATTTGCAATTTTTTAACAGCTGCCGATGCCTGCCCAATTCCGCATCTTTTGGCATCTGATAAATGTGGGTCAGTGTTTAGTTGTACTTTTTACAGCAGACTGTATCAAGTACCTTGTGTTTTTTATGTACAAATGGTGTGGTTTTTCTACACGTAGATAAAGACATTGAGATTGTCTTCGACTTAGAAGTAAGGCAATTGCTGGGTGAGTTAAATGGGCTTAGCCCAAAGATTTGACGTCTTCTGGGCTACCGAAGGGCACATAACATATAGTCAAAAGTTGAATATAGTAATGACCAGTCGCGATGGTACATAGTACAGTGTAGCCGATTTCAATTAACAAAAAGACCAGGCAAAAAATACAAAATTCGAAAAATTGTTCCAGTGCTGCTGGTAAGAGGCTAATCCGACGTATTTTGTGACGACAAATCGAATGGTGCAAACCCCGTTGCTCTCCGACCAATACTTTTGGCTGTAGTGACAATTGAATGATCATTGATGTCATATTCACGTGCCCAGCAACGGCTCTTACTCCATGGAAACCAGGAAATTTGCAATTTTTCAACAGCTGCCGATGCCTGGCTCAATTCCGCATCTTTTGGCACCTTATTCATGTGGGTCTGTTGTCAGTTGTACTTTTAACAGCAGACTGTATCAAGTACCTTGTGATTTTTATGTACAAAAGGTGTGGTTTTTTCTACACGTAAATAAAGACATTGAGATTGTCTTGCACTTAGAAGTAAGACAATTGCTGGGTGAGTTAAATGGGCTTGGCCCAAAGATTTGTCGTCTTCTGGGCTACCGAAGGGCACATAACTTATAGTCAAAAGTTGAATATAGTAATGACCAGTCGCGATTGTACAGAGTACAGTGTAGTCGATTTCAATTAACAAAAAGACCAGGTAAAAATGCAACAAAAGTGGAAAAACTGTTCCAGTGCTGCTGGTAAGAGGCTAATCCGACGTATTTTGTGGCGAGAAATCGAATGGTGCAAACCCCGTTGCTCTCTGACCAATACTTTTGGCTGTAGAGACAATTCAATGATCATTTATGTCATAATCACGTGCTCAGTAACGGCTCTTACTCCATGGAACCCCATTGATATTTGCAATTTTCTAATAGCTGCCGATGCCTGGCCCAATTCCGCATCTTTTGGCACCTTATAAATGTGGGTCAGTGTTCAGTTGTAGTTTTTACAGTAGACTGTATCAAGTACCTTGTGATTTTTATGTACAAATGGTGTGGTTTTTCTACACGTAGATAAAGACATTGAGATTGTCTTGGACTTAGAAGTAAGACAATTGCTGGGTGAGTTAAATGGGCTTAGCCCAAGATTTGACGTCTTCTGGGCTACCGAAGGGCACATAACTGATAGTCAAAAGTTGAATATAGTAATGACCAGTCGCGATTGTACAGAGTACAGTGTAGCCGATTTCAATTAACAAAAAGACAAAGGAACAATGCAAAAGTGGAAAAACTGTTCCAGTGCTGCTGGTAAGAGGCTAATCCGACGTATTTTGTGGCGAGAAATCGAATGGTGCAAACCCGTTGCTCTCTGACCAATACTTTTGGCTGTAGAGACAATTCAATGATCATTTATGTCATAATCACGTGCTGCAGTAACGCCTCTCTACTCCATGGAAACCATTGATATTTGCAATTTTTTAATAGCTGCCGATGCCTGGCCCAATTCCGCATCTTTTGGCACCTTATAAATGTGGGTCAGTGTTCAGTTGTAGTTTTTACAGCAGACTGTATCAAGTACCTTGTGATTTTTATGTACAAATGGTGTGGTTTTTCTACACGTAGATAAAGACATTGAGATTGTCTTGGACTTAGAAGTAAGACAATTGCTGGGTGAGTTAAATGGGCTTAGCCCAAAGATTTGACGTCTTCTGGGCTACCGAAGGGCACATAACTTATAGTCAAAAGTTGAATATAGTAATGACCAGTCGCGATTGTACAGAGTACAGTGTAGCCGATTTCAATTAACAAAAAGACCAAGGAACAATGGAAAAGTGGAAAAACTGTTCCAGTGCTACTAGTAAGAGGCTAATCCGACGTATTTTGTGACGAGAAATCGAATGGTGCAATCCGCGTTGCTCTCCGACCAATACTTTTGGCTGTAGCGACAATTGAATGATCATTGAGGTCATAATCACGTGCGTAGCAACGGCTCTTACTCCATGGAAACCAGGAAAATTGCAATTTTTCAACAGCTGCCGATGCCTGGCTCAATTCCGCATCTTTTGGCACCTTACTGAAGTGGGTCAGTGTTCAGTTGTACTTTTTACAGCAGACTGTATCAAGTACCTTGTGGTTTTCACGTACAAATGGTGTGGTTTTTCTACACGTAGATAAAGACATTGAGATTGTCTTGCACTTAGAAGTAAGGCAATTGCTGGGTGAGTTAAATGGGCTTGGCCCAAAGATTTGTCGTCTTCTGGGCTACCGAAGGGCACATAACTTATAGTCAAAAGTTGAATATAGTAATGACCAGTCGCGATTGTACAGAGTACAGTGTAGCCGATTTCAATTAACAAAAAGATCAGGCAAAAATGCAAAAGTGGAAAAACTGTTCCAGTGCTACTAGTAAGCGGCTAATCCGACGTATTTTGTGACGAGAAATCGAATGGTGCAATCCGCGTTGCTCTCCGACCAATACTATTGGCTGTAGTGACAATTGAATGATCATTGATGTCATAATCACGTGCGTAGCAACGGCTCTTACTCCATGGAAACCAGGAAAATTGCAATTTTTCAACAGCTGCCGATGCCTGGCTCAATTCCGCATCTTTTGGCACCTTACTGAAGTGGGTCAGTGTTCAGTTGTACTTTTTACAGCAGACTGTATCAGGTACCTTGTGTTTTTATGTAAAAAAGGTGTGGTTTTTCTACACGTAAATAAAGACATTGAGATTGTCTTGCACTTAGAAATAAGACAATTGCTGGCTGAGTTAAATGCGCTTAGCCCAAAGATTTCAGGTCTTCTGGGCTACCGAAGGGCACATAACTTATAGTCAAAAGTTGAATATAGTAATGACCAGTCGCGATTGTACAGAGTACAGTGTAGCCGGTTTCAATTAACAAAAACACCAGGCAAAAATGCAAAAGTGGAAAAACTGTTCCAGTGCTACTAGTAAGAGGCTAATCCGACGTATTTTGTGACGAGAAATCGAATGGTGCAAACCGCGTTGCTCTCCGACCAATACTTTTGGCTGTAGCGACAATTCAATGATCATTGATGTCATAATCACGTGCCCAGCAACGGCTCTTACTCCATGGAAACCAGGGATATTTGCAATTTTTTAACAGCTGCCGATGCCTGGCCCAATTTCGCATCTTTTGGCATCTGATAAATGTGGGTGAGTGTTTAGTTGTACTTTTTACAGCAGACTGTATCAAGTACCTTGTGTTTTTATGTACAAATGGTGTGGTTTTTCTACACGTAGATAAAGACTTTGAGATTGTCTTGGACTTAGAAAAAAGACAATTGATGGGTGAGTTAAATGGGCTTGGCCCAAAGATTTCAGGTCTTCTGGGCTACCGAAAAGCACATAACTTATAGTCAAAAGTTGAATATAGTAATGACCAGTCGCGATTGTACAGAGTACAGTGTAGCCGGTTTCAATTAACAAAAAGACCAGGCAAAAATGCAAAAGTGGAAAAACTGTTCCAGTGCTACTAGTAAAAGGCTAATCCGACGTATTTTGTGACGAGAAATCGAATGGTGCAATCCGCGTTGCTCTCCGACCAATACTTTGGGCTGTAGCGACAATTGAATGATCATTTATGTCATAATCAAGTGCGTAGCAACGGCTCTTACTCCATGGAAACCAGGGATATTTGCAATTTTTTAACAGCTGCCGATGCCTGTCCCAATTCCGCATCTTTTGGCACCTTATTCATGTGGGTCTGTTTTCAGGTGTACTTTTTACAGCAGACTGTATCAAGTACCTTGTGATTTTTATGTTCAAAAGGTGTGGTTTTTCTACACGTAGATAAAGACATTGAGATTGTCTTGCACTTAGAAGTAAGACAATTGCTGGGTGAGTTAAATGGGCTTAGCCCAAAGATTTCAGGTCTTCTGGGCTACCGAAGGGCACATAACTTATAGTCAAAAGTTGAATATAGTAATGATCAGTCGCGATTGTACAGAGTACAGTGTAGCCGATTTCAATTAACATAAAGACCAGGTAAAAATGCAAAAGTGGAAAAACTGTTCCAGTGCTGCTGGTAAGAGGCTAATCCGACGTATTTTGTGGCGAGAAATCGAATGGTGCAAACCGCGTTGCTCTCCGACCAATACTTTTGGCTGTAGTGACAATTGAATGATCATTGATGTCATAATCACGTGCCCAGCAACCTCTCTTACTCCATGGAAACCAGGGAAATTTGCAATTTTTCAACAGCTGCCGATGCCTGGCTCAATTCCGCATCTTTTGGCACCTTACTGAAGTGGGTCAGTGTTCAGTTGTACTTTTTACAGCAGACTGTATCAAGTACCTTGTGTTTTTCACGTACAAATGGTGTGGTTTTTCTACACGTAGATAAAGACATTGAGATTGTCTTGCACTTAGAAGTAAGGCAATTGCTAAGTGAGTTAAGTGGGCTTAGCCCAAAGATTTCAGGTCTTCTGGGCTACCGAAGGGCACATAACATTTAGTCAAAAGTTGAATATAGTAATGACCAGTCGCGATTGTATATAGTACAGTGTAGCCGATTCCAATTAACAAAAAGACCAGGCAAAAATGCAAAATTGGAAAAATTGTTCCAGTGCTGCTGACAAGAGGCTAATCCGATGTATTTTGTGACGACAAATCGAATGGTGCAAACCGCGTTGCTCTCCGACCAATACTTTTGGCTGTAGCGACAATTCAATGATCATTGATGTCATAATCACGTGCCCAGCAACGGCTCTTACTCCATGGAAACCAGGGAAATTTGCAATTTTTCAACAGCTGCCGATGCCTGGCTAAATTCCGCATCTTTTGGCACCTTACTGAAGTGGGTCAGTGTTCAGTTGTACTTTTTACAGCAGACTGTATCAAGTACCTTGTGTTTTTCACGTACAAATGGTGTGGTTTTTCTACACGAAGATAAAGACATTGAGATTGTCTTGCACTTAGAAGTAAGGCAATTGCTGGGTGAGTTAAATGGGCTTAGCCCAAAGATTTGTCGTCTTCTGGGCTACCGAAGGGCACATAACTTATAGTCAAAAGTTGAATATAGTAATGACCAGTCGCGATTGTACAGAGTACAGTGTAGTCGATTTCAATTAACAAAAAGACCAGGCAAAAATGCAAAAGTGGAAAAAATGTTCCAGTGCTGCTGGTAAGAGGCTAATCCGACGTATTTTGTGACGAGAAATCGAATGGTGCAAACCGCGTTTCTCTCCGACCAATAGTTTTGGCTGTAGTGACAATTGAATGATCATTGATGTCATAATCACGTGCCCAGCAACGGCTCTTACTCCATGGAAACCAAAGAAATTTGCAATTTTTTAACAGCTGCCGATGCCTGGCTCAATTCCGCATCTTTTGGCACCTTACTGAAGTGGGTCAGTGTTCAGTTGTACTTTTTACAGCAGACTGTATCCAAGTACCTTGTGTTTTTCACGTACAAATGGTGTGGTTTTTCTACACGTAGATAAAGACATTGAGATTGTCTTTGGACTTAGAAATAAGACAATTGCTGGGTGAGTTAAATGGGCTTGGCCCAAAGATTTTTCGTTTTTCTGGGCTACCGAAGGGCACATAACTTATAGTCAATAGTTGAATATAGTAATGACCAGTCCGCGGATTGTACAGAGTACAGTGTAGCCGGTTTAATTAACAAAAACACCAGGCAAAAATGCAAAAGTAGAAAAACTGTTCCGGTGCTACTAGTAAGAGGCTAATCCGACGTATTTTGTGACGAGAAATCGAATGGTGCAATCCGCGTTGCTCTCCGACCAATACTTTTTGGCTGTAGCGACAATTGAATGATCATTTATATCATAATTACGTGCCCAGCAACGGCTCTTACTCCATGGGAAACCAGGGAAATTTGCAATTTTCAACAGCTGCCGATGCCTGGCTCAATTCCGCATCTTTTGGCACCTTACTGAAGTGGGTCAGTGTTCAGTTGTACTTTTTACAGCAGACTGTATCAAGTACGTTGTGATTTTTATGTACAAAAGGTGTGGTTTTTCTACACGTAAATAAAGACATTGAGATTGTCTTGCACTTAGAAGTAACACAATTGCTGGGTGAGTTAAATGCGCTTAGCCCAAAGATTTCAGGTCTTCTGGGCTACCGAAGGGCACATAACTTATAGTCAAAAGGTTGAATATAGTAATGATCAGTCGCGATTGTACAGAGTACAGTGTAGCCGATTTCAATTAATAAAAAGACCAGGTAAAAATGCAAAAGTGGGAAAAACTGTTCCAGTGTTACTATTAAGAGGCTAATCCGACGTATTTGTGGCGAGAAATCGAATGGTGCAAAACCGCGTTGCTCTCCGACCAATACTTTTGGCTTGTAGAGACAATTCAATGATCATTTATGTCATAATCACGTGCCCAGCAACGGCTCTTACTCCATGGAAACCATTGATATTTGCAATTTTTTAACAGCTGCCGATGCCTGGCCCAATTCCGCATCTTTTGGCACCTTATAAATGTGGGTCAGTGTTCAGTTGTAGTTTTTACAGCAGACTGTATCAAGTACCTTGTGTTTTTTATGTACAAATGGTGGTGGTTTTTCTACACGTAGATAAAGACATTGAGATTGTCTTGGACTTAGAAGTAAGACAATTGTTGGGTGAGTTAAATGGGCTTAGCCCAAAGATTTGACGTCTTCATGGGCTACCGAAGGGCACATAACTTATAGTCAAAAGTTGAATATAGTAATGACCAGTCGCGATTGTACAGAGTACACTGTAGCCCGAATTTCAATAACAAAAAGACCAGGCAAAAATGCAAAAGTGGAAAAAACTGTTCCAGTGCAGCTGGTAAGAAGCTAATCCGACCGTATTTTGTGACGAGAAATCGAATGGTGCAAACCGCGTTGCTCTCCGACCAATACTTTTTGGGCTGTAGTGACAATTGAATGATCATTGATGTCATAATCACATGCCCAGCAACTTCTCTTACTCCATGGAAACCAGGGAAATTTACAATTTTTCAACAGCTGCCGATGCCTGGCTCAATTCCGCATCTTTTGGCACCTTACTGAAGTGGGTCAGTGTTCAGTTGTACTTTTTACAGCAGACTCTATCAAGTACCTTGTGTTTTTCACGTACAAATGGTGTGGTTTTTGTACACGTTGATAAAGACATTGAGATTGTCTTGCACTTAGAAGTAACACAATTGCTGGGTGAGTTAAATGGGCTTGGCCCAAAGATTTGTCGTCTTCTGGGCTACCGAAGGGCACATAACTTATAGTCAAAAGTTGAATATAGTAATGACCAGTCGCGATTGTACAGAGTACAGTGTAGTCGATTTCAATTAACAAAAAGACCAGGCAAAAATGCAAAAGTGGAAAAACTGTTCCAGTGCTGCTGGTAAGAGGCTAATCCGACGTATTTTGTGACGAGAAATCGAATGGTGCAAACCGCGTTGCTCTCCGACCAATAGTTTTGGCTGTAGTGACAATTCAATGATCATTGATGTCATAATCACGTGCCCAGCAACGTCTCTTACTCCATGGAAACCAAAGAAATATGCAATTTTTCAACAGCTGCCGATGCCTGGATCAATTCCGCATCTTTTGGCACCTTACTGAAGTGGGTCAGTGTTTAGTTGTACTTTTTACAGCAGACTGTTTCAAGTACCTTGTGTTTTTCACGTACAAATGGTGTGGCTTTTCTACACGTAGATAAAGACATTGAGATTGTCTTGGACTTAGAAATAAGACAATTGCTGGGTGAGTTAAATGGGCTTGGCCCAAAGATTTCAGGTCTTCTGGGCTACCGAAGGGCACATAACTTATAGTCAAAAGTTGAATATAGTAATGACCAGTCGCGATTGTACAGAGTACAGTGTAGCCGGTTTCAATTAACAAAAACACCAGGCAAAAATGCAAAAGTGGAAAAACTGTTCTAGTGCTACTAGTAAGAGGCTAATCCGACGTATTTTGTGACGAGAAATCGAATGGTGCAATCCGTGTTGCTCTCCGACCAATACTTTTGGCTGTAGCGACAATTGAATGATCACTGTTGTCATAATCACGTGCCCAGCAACGTCTCTTACTCCATGGAAACCAGGGAAATTTGCAATTTTTCAACAGCTGCCGATGCCTGGCTCAATTCCGCATCTTTTGGCACCTTACTGAAGTGGGTCAGTGTTCAGTTGTACTTTTAACAGCAGACTGTATCAAGTACCTTGTGTTTTTCACGTACAAATGGTGTGGTTTTTCTACACGTAGATAAAGACATTGAGATTGTCTTGGACTTAGAAATAAGACAATTGCTGGGTGAGTTAAATGGGCTACCGAAGGGCACATAACTTATAGTCAAAAGTTGAATATAGTAATGACCAGTCGCGATTGTACAGAGTACAGTGTAGCCGATTTCAATTAACAAAAAGACCAGGCAAAAATGCAAAAGTGGAAAAACTGTTCCAGTGCTACTAGTAAGAGGCTAATCCGACGTATTTTGTGACGAGAAATCGAATGGTGCAATCCGCGTTGCTCTCCGACCAATACTATTGGCTGTAGCGACAATTGAATGATCATTGATGTCATAATCACGTGCGTAGCAACGGCTCTTACTCCATGGAAACCAGGAAAATTTGCAATTTTTCAACAGCTGCCGATGCCTGGCTCAATTCCGCATCTTTTGGCACCTTATTCATGTGGGTCTGTTGTCAGTTGTACTTTTTACAGCAGACTGTATCAGGTCCCTTGTGATTTTTATGTACAAAAGGTGTGTTTTTTTTACACGTAAATAAAGACATTGAGATTGTCTTGCACTTAGAAGTAACACAATTGCTGGGTGAGTTAAATGCGCTTAGCCCAAAGATTTCAGGTCTTCTGGGCTACCGAAGGGCACATAACTTATAGTCAAAAGTTGAATATAGTAATGACCAGTCGCGATTGTACAGAGTACAGTGTAGCCGGTTTCAATTAACAAAAACACCAGGCAAAAATGCAAAAGTGGAAAAACTGTTCTAGTGCTACTAGTAAGAGGCTAATCCGACGTATTTTGTGACGAGAAATCGAATGGTGCAATCCGTGTTGCTCTCCGACCAATACTTTTGGCTGTAGCGACAATTGAATGATCACTGTTGTCATAATCACGTGCCCAGCAACGTCTCTTACTCCATGGAAACCAGGGAAATTTGCAATTTTTCAACAGCTGCCGATGCCTGGCTCAATTCCGCATCTTTTGGCACCTTACTGAAGTGGGTCAGTGTTCAGTTGTACTTTTAACAGCAGACTGTATCAAGTACCTTGTGTTTTTCACGTACAAATGGTGTGGTTTTTCTACACGTAGATAAAGACATTGAAATTGTCTTGCACTTAGAAGTAAAGCAATTGCTGGGTGAGTTAAATGGGCTTGGCCCAAAGATTTGTCGTCTTCTGGGCTACCGAAGGGCACATAACTTATAGTCAAAAGTTGAATATAGTAATGACCAGTCGCGATTGTACAGAGTAGAGTATAGCCGATTTCAATTAACAAAAAGGCCAGGCAAAAATGCAAAAGTGGAAAAAATGATCCAGTGCTGCTGACAAGAGGCTAATCCGACGTATTTTGTGACGAGAAATCGAATGGTGCAAACCGCGTTGCTCTCCGACCAATACTTTTGGCTATAGCGACAATTGAATGATCATTGATGTCATAATCACGTGCCCAGCAACGGCTCTTACTCCATGGAAACCAGGGATATTTGCAATTTTTTAACAGCTGCCGATGCCTGGCCCAATTTCGCATCTTTTGGCATCTGATAAATGTGGGTGAGTGTTTAGTTGTACTTTTTGCAGCAGACTGTATCAAGTACCTTGTGTTTTTATGTACAAATGGTCTGGTTTTTCTACACGTAGATAAAGACATTGAGATTGTCTTGGATTTAGAAAAAAGACAATTGCTGGGTGAGTTAAATGGGCTTGGCCCAAAGATTTCAGGTCTTCTGGGCTACCGAAGGGCACATAACTTATAGTCAAAAGTTGAATATAGTAATGACCAGTCGCGATTGTACAGAGTACAGTGTAGCCGGTTTGAATTAACAAAAAGACCAGGCAAAAATGCAAAAGTGGAAAAACTGTTCCAGTGCTACTAGTAAGAGGCTAATCCGACGTATTTTGTGACGAGAAATCGAATGGTGCAAACCGCGTTGCTCTCCGACCAATACTTTTGGCTGTAGCGACAATTGAATGATCATTGATATCATAATCACGTGCCCAGCAACCCCTCTTACTCCATGGAAACCAGGGAAATTTGCAATTTTTCAACAGCTGCCGATGCCTGGCTCAATTCCGCATCTTTTGGCACCTTACTGAAGTGGGTCAGTGTTCTATTTTACTTTTTACAGCAGACTGTATCAAGTACCTTGTGTTTTTCACGTAAAATTGGTGCGGTTTTTCTACACGTAGATAAAGACATTGAGATTGTCTTGCACTTAGAAGTAAGGCAATTGCTGGGTGAGTTAAATGGGCTTAGCCCAAAGATTTGTCGTCTTCTGGGCTACCGAAGGGCACATAACTTATAGTCAAAAGTTGAATATAGTAATGACCAGTCGCGATTGTACAGAGTACAGTGTAGCCGATTTCAATTAACAAAAAGACCAGGTAAAAATGCAAAAGTGGAAAAAATGATCCAGTGCTGCTGACAAGAGGCTAATCCGACGTATTTTGTGACGAGAAATCGAATGGTGCAAACCGCGTTGCTCTCCGACCAATACGTTTGGCTCTAGCGACAATTGAATGATCATTGATGTCATAATCACGTGCCCAGCAACGGCTCTTACTCCATGGAAACCAGGGATATTTGCAATTTTTTAACAGCTGCCGATGCCTGGCCCAATTCCGCATCTTTTGGCATCTGATAAATGTGGGTCAGTGTTTAGTTGTACTTTTTACAGCAGAGTGTATCAAGTACCTTGTGTTTTTTATGTACAAATGGTGTGGTTTTTCTACACGTAGATAAAGACATTGAGATTGTCTTCGACTTAGAAGTAAGGCAATTGCTGGGTGCGTTAAATGGGCTTAGCCCAAAGATTTCAGGTCTTCTGGGCTACCGAAGGGCACATAACTTATAGTCAAAAGTTGAATATAGTAATGACCAGTCGCGATTGTACAGAGTACAGTGTAGCCGGTTTCAATTAACAAAAACACCAGGCAAAAATGCAAAAGAGGAAAAACTGTTCCAGTGCTACTAGTAAGAGGCTAATCCGAGGTATTTTGTGACGAGAAATCGAATGGTGCAAACCGCGTTGCTCTCCGACCAATACTTTTGGCTGTAGCGACAATTGAATGATCATTGATGTCATAATCACGTGCCCAGCAACGTCTCTTACTCCATGGAAACCAGGGAAATTTGCAATTTTTTAACAGCTGCCGATGCCTGGCCCAATTCCGCATCTTTTGGCATCTGATAAATGTGGGTCAGTGTTTAGTTGTACTTTTTACAGCAGACTGTATCAAGTACCTTGTGTTTTTTATGTACAAATGGTGTGGTTTTTCTACACGTAGATAAAGACATTGAGATTGTCTTCGACTTAGAAGTAAGGCAATTGCTGGGTGAGTTAAATGGGCTTAGCCCAAAGATTTGACGTCTTCTGGGCTACCGAAGGGCACATAACATATAGTCAAAAGTTGAATATAGTAATGACCAGTCGCGATGGTACATAGTACAGTGTAGCCGATTTCAATTAACAAGAAGACCAGGCAAAAATACAAAATTCGAAAAATTGTTCCAGTGCTGCTGGTAAGAGGCTAATCCGACGTATTTTGTGACGACAAATCGAATGGTGCAAACCGCGTTGCTCTCCGACCAATACTTTTGGCTGTAGTCACAATTGAATGATCATTGATGTCATATTCATGTGCCCAGCAACGGCTCTTACTCCATGGAAACCAGGGAAATTTGCAATTTTTCAACAGCTGCCGATGCCTGGCTCAATTCCGCATCTTTTGGCACCTTACTGAAGTGGGTCAGTGTTCTGTTGTACTTTTTACAGCAGACTGTATCAAGTACCTTGTGTTTTTTACGTAAAATTGGTGTGGTTTTTCTACACGTAGATAAAGACATTGAGATTGTCTTGCACTTAGAAGTAAGGCAATTGCTGGGTGAGTTAAATGGGCTTGGCCCAAAGATTTGTCGTCTTCTGGGCTACCGAAGGGCACATAACTTATAGTCAAAAGTTGAATATAGTAATGACCAGTCGCGATTGTACAGAGTACAGTGTAGCCGATTTCAATTAACAAAAAGACCAGGTAAAAATGCAAAAGTGGAAAAAATGATCCAGTGCTGCTGACAAGAGGCTAATCCGACGTATTTTGTGACGAGAAATCGAATGGTGCAAACCGCGTTGCTCTCCGACTAATACGTTTGGCTGTAGCGACAATTGAATGATCATTGATGTCATAATCACGTGCCCAGCAACGGCTCTTACTCCATGGAAACCAGGGATATTTGCAATTTTTTAACAGCTGCCGATGCCTGGCCCAATTCCGCATCTTTTGGCATCTGATAAATGTGGGTCAGTGTTCAGTTGTACTTTTTACAGCAGACTGTATCAAGTACCTTGTGTTTTTTATGTACAAATGGTGTGGTTTTTCTACACGTAGATAAAGACATTGAGATTGTCTTCGACTTAGAAGTAAGGCAATTGCTGGGTGCGTTAAATGGGCTTGGCCCAAAGATTTCAGGTCTTCTGGGCTACCGAAGGGCACATAACTTATAGTCAAAAGTTGAATATAGTAATGACCAGTCGCGATTGTACAGAGTACAGTGTAGCCGGTTTCAATTAACAAAAACACCAGGCAAAAATGCAAAAGTGGAAAAACTGTTCCAGTGCTACTAGTAAGCGGCTAATCCGACGTATTTTGTGACGAGAAATCGAATGGTGCAAACCGCGTTGCTCTCCGACCAATACTTTTGGCTGTAGCGACAATTGAATGATCATTGATGTCATAATCACGTGCCCAGCAACGGCTCTTACTCCATGGAAACCAGGGATATTTGCAATTTTTTAACAGCTGCCGATGCCTGGCTCAATTCCGCATCTTTTGGCATCTGATAAATGTGGGTCAGTGTTTAGTTGTACTTTTTACAGCAGACTGTATCAAGTACCTTGTGTTTTTTATGTACAAATGGTGTGGTTTTTCTACACGTAGATAAAGACATTGAGATTGTCTTGCACTTAGAAGTAAGGCAATTGCTGGGTGAGTTAAATGGGCTTGGCCCAAAGATTTGTCGTCTTCTGGGCTACCGAAGGACACATAACTTATAGTCAAAAGTTGAATATAGTAATGACCAGTCGCGATTGTACAGAGTACAGTGTAGCCGGTTTAAAATAAGAAAAACACCAGGCAAAAATGCAAAAGAGGAAAAACTGTTCCAGTGCTACTAGTAAGAGACTAATCCGACGTATTTTGTGACGAGAAATCGAATGGTGCAAACCGCGTTGCTCTCCGACCAATACTTTTGGCTGTAGTGACAATTAAATGATCATTGATGTCATAATCACGTGCCCAGCAACGTCTCTTACTCCATGGAAACCAGGGAAATTTGCAATTTTTCAACAGCTGCCGATGCCTGGCTCAATTCCGCATCTTTTGGCACCTTACTGAAGTGGGTCAGTGTTCAGTTGTACTTTTTACAGCAGACTGTATCAAGTACCTTGTGTTTTTCACGTACAAATGGTGCAGTTTTTCTACACGTAGATAAAGACATTGAAATTGTCTTGCACTTAGAAGTAAAGCAATTGCTGGGTGAGTTAAATGGGCTTGGCCCAAAGATTTGTCGTCTTCTGGGCTACCGAAGGGCACATAACTTATAGTCAAAAGTTGAATATAGTAATGACCAGTCGCGATTGTACAGAGTACAGTATAGCCGATTTCAATTAACTAAAAGACCAGGTAAAAATGCAAAAGTGGAAAAAATGATCCAGTGCTGCTGACAAGAGGCTAATCCGACGTATTTTGTGACGAGAAATCGAATGGTGCAAACCGCGTTGCTCTCCGACCAATACTTTTGGCTGTAGTGACAATTGAATGATCATTGATGTCATAATCACGTGCCCAGCAACGGCTCTTACTCCATGAAACCAGGGATATTTGCAATTTTTTAACAGCTGCCGATGCCTGGCCTAATTTCGCATCTTTTGGCATCTGATAAATGTGGGTGAGTGTTTAGTTGTATTTTTTTACAGCAGACTGTATCAAGTACCTTGTGATTTTTATGTACAAATGGTGTGGTTTTTTCTACACGTAGATAAAGACATTGAGATTGTCTTGGACTTAGAAAAAAGACAATTGCTGGGTGAGTTAAATGGGCTTGGCCCAAAGATTTCAGGTCTTCTGGGCTACCGAAAAAGCACATAACTTATAGTCAAAAGTTGAATATAGTAATGACCAGTCGCGATTGTACAGAGTACAGTGTAGCCGGTTTCAATTACAAAAACACCAGGCAAAAATGCAAAAGTGGAAAAACTGTTCCAGTGCTACTAGTAAGAGGCTAATCCGACGTATTTTGTGACGAGAAATCGAATGGTGCAAACCGCGTTGCTCTCCGACCAATACTTTTGGCTGTAGCGACAATTGAATGATCATTGATATCATAATCACGTGCCCAGCAACCCCTCTTACTCCATGGAAACCAGGGAAATTTGCAATTTTTTAACAGCTGCCGATGCCTGGCCCAATTCCGCATCTTTTGGCATCTGATAAATGTGGGTCAGTGTTTAGTTGTACTTTTTACAGCAGACTGTATCAAGTACCTTGTGTTTTTTATGTACAAATGGTGTGGTTTTTCTACACGTAGATAAAGACATTGAGATTGTCTTCGACTTAGAAGTAAGACAATTGCTGGGTGCGTTAAATGGGCTTAGCCCAAAGATTTCAGGTCTTCTGGGCTACCGAAGGGCACATAACTTATAGTCAAAAGTTGAATATAGTAATGACCAGTCGCGATTGTACAGAGTACAGTGTAGCCGATTTCAATTAACAAAAAGACCAGGCAAAAATGCAAAAGTGGAAAAACTGTTCCAGTGCTGCTGACAAGAGGATAATCCGACGTATTTTGTGACGAGAAATCGAATGGTGCAAACCGCGTTGCTCTCCGACCAATACTTTTGGCTGTAGTGACATTTAAATGATCATTGATGTCATAATCACGTGCCCAGCAACGTCTCTTACTCCATGGAAACCAGGGAAATTTGCAATTTTTCAACAGCTGCCGATGCCTGGCTCAATTCCGCATCTTTTGGCACCTTACTGAAGTGGGTCAGTGTTCAGTTGTACTTTTTACAGCAGACTGTATCAAGTACCTTGTGTTTTTCACGTACAAATGGTGTGGTTTTTCTACACGTAGATAAAGACATTGAGATTGTCTTCGACTTAGAAGTAAAGCAATTGCTGGGTGAGTTAAATGGGCTTAGCCCAAATATTTGACGTCTTCTGGGCTACCGAAGGGCACATAACATATAGTCAAAAGTTGAATATAGTAATGACCAGTCGCGATGGTACATAGTACAGTGTAGCCGATTTCAATTAACAAAAAGACCAGGCAAAAATGCAAAATTGGAAAAATTGTTCCAGTGCTGCTGACAAGAGGCTAATCCGACGTATTTTGTGACGACAAATCGAATGGTGCAAACCGCGTTGCTCTCCGACCAATACTTTTGGCTGTAGCGACAATTGAATGATCATTGATGTCATAATCATGTGCCCAGCAACGGCTCTTACTCCATGGAAACCAGGGATATTTGCAATTTTTTAACAGCTGCCGATGCCTGGCTAAATTCCGCATCTTTTGGCACCTTATCAATGTGGGTCAGTGTTTAGTTGTACTTTTTACAGCAGACTGTATCAAGTACCTTGTGTTTTTTATGTACAAATGGTCTGGTTTTTCTACACGTAGATAAAGACATTGAGATTGTCTTGGACTTAGAAATAAGACAATTGCTGGGTGAGTTAAATGGGCTTAGCCCAACGATTTCAGGTCTTCTGGGCTACCGAAGGGCACATAACTTATAGTCAAAAGTTGAATATAGTAATGACCAGTCGCGATTGTACAGAGTACAGTGTAGCCGATTTCAATTAACAAAAAGACCAGGTAAAAATGCACAAGTGGAAAAACTGTTCCAGTGCTGCTGGTAAGAGGCTAATCCGACGTATTTTGTGACGACAAATCGAATGGTGCAAACCGCGTTGCCCTCCGACCAATACTTTTGGCTGTAGTGACAATTGAATGATCATTGATGTCATAATCACGTGCCCAGCAACGGCTCTTACTCCATGGAAACCAGGAAAATTTGCAATTTTTCAACCGCTGCCGATGCCTGGCCCAATTTCGCATCTTTTGGCACCTTATAAATGTGGGTCAGTGTTTAGTTGTACTTTTTACAGCAGACTGTATCAAGTACCTTGTGTTTTTCACGTACAAATGGAGTGGTTTTTCTACACGTAGATAAAGACATTGAGATTGTCTTGGACTTAGAAATAAGACAATTGCTGGGTGAGTTAAATGGGCTTGGCCCAAAGATTTCAGGTCTTCTGGGCTACCGAAGGGCACATAGCTTATAGTCAATAGTTGAATATAGTAATGACCAGTCGCGATTGTACAGAGTACAGTGTAGCCGGTTTTAATTAACAAAAACACCAGGCAAAAATGCAAAAGTGGAAAAACTGTTCTAGTGCTACTAGTAAGAGGCTAATCCGACGTATTTTGTGACGAGAAATCGAATGGTGCAATCCGCGTTGCTCTCCGACCAATACTTTTGGCTGTAGCGACAATTGAATGATCATTTATGTCATAATCACGTGCCCAGCAACGGCTCTTACTCCATGGAAACCAGGAAAATTTGCAATTTTTCAACAGCTGCCGATGCCTGGCTAAATACCGCATCTTTTGGCACCTGATTCATGTGGGTCTGTTGTCAGTTGTACTTTTGCCAGCAGACTGTATCAGGTACCTTGTGATCTTTATGTACAAAAGGTGTGGTTTTTCTACACGTAAATAAAGACATTGACATTGTCTTGCACTTAGAAGTAACACAATTGCTGGGTGAGTTAAATGGGCTTATCCCAAAGATTTGACGTCTTCTGGGCTACCGAAGGGCACATAACTTATAGTCAAAAGTTGAATATAGTAATGACCAGTCGCGATTGTACAGAGTACAGTGTAGCCGGCTTCAATTAACAAAAACACCAGGCAAAAATGCAAAAGTGGAAAAACTGTTCCAGTGCAACTAGTAAGAGGCTAATCCGACGTATTTTGTGACGAGAATTTGAATGGTGCAATCCCCGTTGCTCTCCGACCAATACTTTTGGCTGTAGCGACAATTGAATGATCATTGATGTCATAATCACGTGTGTAGCAACGGCTCTTACTCCATGGAAACCAGGGAAATTTGCAATTTTTCAACAGCTGCCGATGCCTGGCTCAATTCCGCATCTTTTGGCACCTTACTGAAGTGGGTCAGTGTTCAGTTGTACTTTTTACAGCAGACTGTATCAAGTACCTTGTGTTTTTCATGTACAAATGGTGTGGTTTTTCTACACGTAGATAAAGACATTGAGATTTTCTTGCACTTAGAAGTAAGGCAATTGCTGGGTGAGTTAAATGGGC
>NW_027018226.1:0-53984 GCF_032854445.1 Liolophura sinensis | reverse complement strand
GGCTTTAGCCCAAAGATTTGACGTCTTCTGGGCTACAGAAGGGCACATAACTTACAGTCAAAAGTTGAATATAGTAATGACCAGGTCGCGATTGTACATAGTAGATTGTATCCGATTTCAAATTAACAAAAAGACCAGGCAAAAATGCAAAAGTGGAAAAACTGTTCCAGTGCTGCTGGAAAGAGGCTAATCCGACGTATTTTGTGACGAGAAAATCGAATGGTGCAAACCGCGTTGCTCTCCGACCAATACTTTTGGCTGTAGCGACAATTGAATTATCATTGATGTCATAGTCACGTGCCCAGCAACGGCTCTTACTCCATGGAAACCAGGGAAATTTGCAATTTTTTAAACAGCTGCCGATGCCTGGTCCATTTCCGCATCTTTTAGAACCTTATTGATGTGCGTCAGTGATCAGTTGTACTTTTTACAGCAGACTGTATTTAGTACATTGTGTTTTTTATGTACGAATGGTGTGGTTTTTCTACACGTAGATAAAGACATTGAGATTGTCTTGGACTTAAAAGTAAGACAATTGCTGGGTGAGTTAAATGGACTTAGCCCAAAGATTTGACGTCTTCTGGGCTACCGAAGGGCACATAACGTATAGTTAAAAGTTGAATATAGTAACGACCAGTCGCGATTGTGCATAGTACAGTGTATCCGATTTCAATTAACAAAAAGACCAGGCAAAAATGCAAAAGTGGAAAAACTGTTCCAGTGCTGCTGGTAAGAGGCTAATCCGACGTATTTTGTGACGAGAAATCGAATGGTGCAAACCGCGTTGCTCTCCGACCAATACTTTTGGCTGTAGCGACAATTGAATGATCATTGATGTCATAGTCACGTGCCCAGCAACGGCTCTTTACTCCATGGAAACCAGGGAAATTTGCAATTTTTTAAACAGCTGCCGATGTCTGGACCAATTCCGTATTATTTAGAACCTTATAGATGTGGTTCAGTGATCAGTTGTACTTTTTACAGCAGACTGTATCTAGTACATTGTGTTTTTTATGTACGAATGGTGTGGTTTTTCTACACGTAGATAAAGGACATTGAGATTGTCTTGAACTTAGAAGTAAGACAATTGCTGGATGAGTTAAATGGGCTTAGCCCAAAGATTTGACGTCTTCTGGGCTACAGAAGGGCACATAACGTATAGTTAAAAGTTGAATATAGTAACGACCAGTCGCGATTGTACATAGTAGATTGTATCCGATTTCAAATTAACAAAAAGACCAGGCAAAAATGCAAAAGTGGAAAAACTGTTCCAGTGCTGCTGGAAAGAGGCTAATCCGACGTATTTTGTGACGAGAAATCGAATGGTGCAAACCGCGTTGCTCTCCGACCAATACTTTTGGCTGTAGCGACAATTGAATGATCATTGATGTCATAGTCACGTGCCCAGCAACGGCTCTTACTCCATGGAAACCAGGGAAATTTGCAATTTTTTAAACAGCTGCCGATGCCTGGGCCATTTCCGCATCTTTTAGAACCTTATTGATGTGCGTCAGTGATCAGTTGTACTTTTTACAGCAGACTGTATCTAGTACCTTGTGTTTTTTATGTACAAATGGTGTGGTTTTTCTACACGTAGATAAAGACATTGAGATTGTCTTGGACTGAAAAGTAAGGACAATTGCTGGATGAGTTAAATGGGCTTAGCCCAAAGATTTGACGTCCTCTGGGCTACCGAAGGGCACATAACGTATAGTTAAAAGTTGAATATAGTAACGACCAGTCGCGATTGTGCATAGTACAGTGTATCCGATTTCAATTAACAAAAAGACCAGGCAAAAATGCAAAAGTGGAAAAAACTGTTCCAGTGCTGCTGGTAAGAGGCTAATCCGACGTATTTTGTGACGAGAAATCGAATGGTGCAAACCGCGTTGCTCTCCGACTAATACTTTTGGCTGTAGCGACAATTGAATGATCATTGATGTCATAGTCACGTGCCCAGCAACGGCTCTTACTCCATGGAAACCAGGGGAAATATGCAATTTTTTAACAGCTGCCGATGCCTGGCCCAATTCCGCATCTATTAGAACCTTATAAATGTGGTTCAGTGATCAGTTGTACTTTTTACAGCAGACTGTATCTAGTACACTTGTGTTTTTTATGTACGAATGGTGTGGTTTTCCTACACGTAGATAAAGACATTGAGATTGTCTTGGACTTAAAAGTAAGACAATTGCTGGGGTGAGTTAAATGGGCTTAGCCCAAAGATTTGACGTCTTCTGGGCTACAGAAGGGCACATAAACTTATAGTCAAAAGTTGAATATAGTAATGACCAGTCGCGATTGTACATAGCAGATTGTATCCGATTTCAAATTAACAAAAAGACCAGGCAAAAATGCAAAAGTGGAAAAAACTGTTCCAGTGCTACTGGTAAGAGGCTAATCCGACGTATTTTGTCACGAGAAATCGAATGGTGCAAACCGCGTTGCTGTCCGACCAATACTTTTGGCTGTAGCGACAATTGAATGATCATTGATGTCATAGTCACGTGCCTAGCAACGGCTCTTACTCCATGGAAACCAGGGAAATTTGCAATTTTTTAAACAGCTGCCGATGCCTGGCCCAATTCCGCATCTATTAGAACCTTATAGATGTGGTTCAGTGATCAGTTGTACTTTTTACAGCAGACTGTATCTAGTACATTGTGTTTTTTATGTACGAATGGTGTGGTTTTTCTACACGTAGATAAAGACATTGAAATTGTCTTGGACTTAAAAGTAAGACAATTGCTGGATGAGTTAAATGGGCTTAGCCCCAAAGATTTGACGTCTTCTGGGCTACCGAAGGGCACATAACGTATAGTTAAAAGTTGAATATAGTAACGACCAGTCTCGAATGTGCATAGTACAGTGTATCCGATTTCAATTAACAAAAAGACCAGGCAAAAATGCAAAAGTGGAAAAACTTTTCCAGTGCTGCTGGTAAGAGGCTAATCCGACGTATTTTGTCACGAGAAATCGAATGGTGCAAACCGCGTTGCTCTCCGATCAATACTTTTGGCTGTAGCGACAATTGAATGATCATTGATGTCATAGTCACGTGCCTAGCAACGGCTCTTACTCCATGGAAACCAGGGAAATTGCAATTTTTTAAACAGCTGCCCATGCCTGGGCCAATTCCGCATCTTTTAGAACCTTATTGATGTGGTTCAGTGATCAGTTGTACTTTTTTACAGCAGACTGTATCTAGTACCTTGTGTTTTTTATGTACAAATAGTGTGGTTTTTCTACACGTAGATAAAGACATTGAGATTGTCTTGGACTTAGAAGTAAGACAATTGCTGGGTGAGTTAAATGGGGCTTAGCCCAAAGATTTGACGTCTTCTGGGCTACAGAAGGGCACATAACTTACAGTCAAAAGTTGAATATAGTAATGACCAGTCGCGATTGTACATAGTAGATTGTATCCGATTTCAAATTAACAAAAAGACCAGGCAAAAATGCAAAAGTGGAAAAACTGTTCCAGTGCTGCTGGAAAGAGGCTAATCCGACGTATTTTGTGACGAGAAATCGAATGGTGCAAACCGCGTTGCTCTCCGACCAATACTTTTGGCTGTAGCGACAATTGAATGATCATTGATGTCATAGTCACGTGCCCAGCAACGGCTCTTACTCCATGGAAACCAGGGAAATTTGCAATTTTTTAAACAGCTTCTGCCGATGCCTGGCCCAATTCCGCATCTATTAGAACCTTATAGATGTGGTTCAGTGATCAGTTGTACTTTTTACAGCAGACTGTATCTAGTACATTGTGTTTTTTATGTACGAATGGTGTGGTTTTTCTACACGTAGATAAAGACATTGAAATTGTCTTGGACTTAAAAGTAAGACAATTGCTGGATGAGTTAAATGGGCTTAGCCCAAAGATTTGACGTCTTCTGGGCTACCGAAGGGCACATAACGTATAGTTAAAAGTTGAATATAGTAACGACCAGTCTCGAATGTGCATAGTACAGTGTATCCGATTTCAATTAACAAAAAGACCAGGCAAAAATGCAAAAGTGGAAAAACTTTCCAGTGCTGCTGGTAAGAGGCTAATCCGACGTATTTTGTGACGAGAAATCGAATGGTGCAAACCGCGTTGCTCTCCGATCAAAACTTTTGGCTGTAGCGACAATTGAATGATCATTGATGTCATAGTCACGTGCCTAGCAACGGCTCTTACTCCATGGAAACCAGGGAAATTTGCAATTTTTTAAACAGCTGCCCATGCCTGGGCCAATTCCGCATCTTTTAGAACCTTATTGATGTGGTTCAGTGATCAGTTTGTACTTTTTACAGCCAGACTGTATCTAGTACCTTGTTGTTTTTTATGTACAAATAGTGTGGTTTTTCTACACGTAGATAAAGACATTGAGATTGTCTTGGACTTAGAAGTAAGACAATTGCTGGGTGAGTTAAATGGGCTTAGCCCAAAGATTTGACGTCTTCTGGGCTACAGAAGGGCACATAACTTACAGTCAAAAGTTGAATATAGTAATGACCAGTCGCGATTGTACATAGTAGATTGTATCCGATTTCAAATTAACAAAAAAGACCAGGCAAAAATGCAAAAGTGGAAAAACTGTTCCAGTGCTGCTGGAAAGAGGCTAATCCGACGTATTTTGTGACGAGAAATCGAATGGTGCAAACCGCGTTGCTCTCCGACCAATACTTTTGGCTGTAGCGACAATTGAATGATCATTGATGTCATAGTCACGTGCCCAGCAACGGCTCTTACTCCATGGAAACCAGGGAAATTTGCAATTTTTTAAACAGCTGCCGATTGCCTGGGCCATTTCCCGCATCTTTTAGAACCTTATTGATGTGCGTCAGTGATCAGTTGTACTTTTTACAGCAGACTGTATCTAGTACCTTGTGTTTTTTATGTACGAATGGTGTGGTTTTTCTACACGTAGATAAAGACATTGAGATTGTCTTGGACTTAAAAGTAAGACAATTGCTGGATGAGTTAAATGGGCTTAGCCCAAAGATTTGACGTCTTCTGGCTACCGAAGGGCACATAACGTATAGTTAAAAGTTGAATATAGTAACGACCAGTCGCGATTGTGCATAGTACAGTGTATCCGATTTCAATTAACAAAAAGACCAGGCAAAAATGCAAAAGTGGAAAAACTGTTCCAGTGCTGCTGGTAAGAGGCTAATCCGACGTATTTTGTGACGAGAAATCGAATGGTGCAAACCGCGTTGCTCTCCGATCAATACTTTTGGCTGTAGCGACAATTGAATGATCATTGATGTCATAGTCACGTGCCTAGCAACGGCTCTTACTCCATGGAAACCAGGGAAATTTGCAATTTTTTAAACAGCTGCCGATGCCTGGGCCAATTCCGCATCTTTTAGAACCTTATTGATGTGGTTCAGTGATCAGTTGTACTTTTTACAGCAGACTGTATCTAGTACCTTGTGTTTTTTATGTACAAATAGTGTGGTTTTTCTACACGTAGATAAAGACATTGAGATTGTCTTGGACTTAGAAGTAAGACAATTGCTGGGTGAGTTAAATGGGCTTAGCCCAAAGATTTGACGTCTTCTGGGCTACCGAAGGGCACATAACGTATAGTTAAAAGTTAAATATAGTAACGACCAGTCGCGATTGTGCATAGTACAGTGTATCCGATTTCAATTAACAAAAAGACCAGGCAAAAATGCAAAAGTGGAAAAACTGTTCCAGTGCTGCTGGTAAGAGGCTAATCCGACGTATTTTGTCACGAGAAATCGAATGGTGCAAACCGCGTTGCTCTCCGACCAATACTTTTGGCTGTAGCGACAATTGAATGATCATTGATGTCATAGTCACGTGCCCAGCAACGGCTCTTACTCCATGGAAACCAGGGAAATTTGCAATTTTTTAAACAGCTGCCGATGCCTGGCCCAATTCCGCATCTATTAGAACCTTATAGATGTGGTTCAGTGATCAGTTGTACTTTTTACAGCAGACTGTATTTAGTACATTGTGTTTTTTATGTACGAATGGTGTGGTTTTTCTACACGTAGATAAAGACATTGACATTGTCTTGGACTTAAAAGTAAGACAATTGCTGGGTGAGTTAAATGGGCTTAGCCCAAAGATTTGACGTCTTCTGGGCTACAGAAGGGCACATAACTTACAGTCAAAAGTTGAATATAGTAATGACCAGTCGCGATTGTACATAGCAGATTGTATCCGATTTCAAATTAACAAAAAGACCAGGCAAAAATGCAAAAGTGGAAAAACTGTTCCAGTGCTGCTGGTAAGAGGCTAATCCGACGTATTTTGTGACGAGAAATCGAATGGTGCAAACCGCGTTGCTGTCCGACCAATACTTTTGGCTGTAGCGACAATTGAATGATCATTGATGTCATAGTCACGTGCCTAGCAACGGCTCTTACTCCATGGAAACCAGGGAAATTTGCAATTTTTTAAACAGCTGCCGATGCCTGGCCCAATTCCGCATCTATTAGAACCTTATAGATGTGGTTCAGTGATCAGTTGTACTTTTTACAGCAGACTGTATCTAGTACATTGTGTTTTTTATGTACGAATGGTGTGGTTTTTCTACACGTAGATAAAGACATTGAAATTGTCTTGGACTGAAAAGTAAGACAATTGCTGGATGAGTTAAATGGGCTTAGCCCAAAGATTTGACGTCTTCTGGGCTACCGAAGGGCACATAACGTATAGTTAAAAGTTGAATATAGTAACGACCAGTCTCGAATGTGCATAGTACAGTGTATCCGATTTCAATTAACAAAAAGACCAGGCAAAAATGCAAAAGTGGAAAAACTGTTCCAGTGCTGCTAGTAAGAGGCTAATCCGACGTATTTTGTGACGAGAAATCGAATGGTGCAAGCCGCGTTGCTCTCCGATCAATACTTTTGGCTGTAGCGACAATTGAATGATCATTGATGTCATAGTCACGTGCCTAGCAACGGCTCTTACTCCATGGAAACCAGGGAAATTTGCAATTTTTTAAACAGCTGCCGATGCCTGGGCCAATTCCGCATCTTTTAGAACCTTATTGATGTGGTTCAGTGATCAGTTGTACTTTTTACAGCAGACTGTATCTAGTACCTTGTGTTTTTTATGTACAAATAGTGTGGTTTTTCTACACGTAGATAAAGACATTGAGATTGTCTTGGACTTAAAAGTAAGACAATTGCTGGGTGAGTTAAATGGGCTTAGCCCAAAGATTTGACGTCTTCTGGGCTACAGAAGGGCACATAACTTACAGTCAAAAGTTGAATATAGTAATGACCAGTCGCGATTGTACATAGTAGATTGTATCCGATTTCAAATTAACAAAAAGACCAGGCAAAAATGCAAAAGTGGAAAAACTGTTCCAGTGCTGCTGGAAAGAGGCTAATCCGACGTATTTTGTGACGAGAAATCGAATGGTGCAAACCGCGTTGCTCTCCGACCAATACTTTTGGCTGTAGCGACAATTGAATTATCATTGATGTCATAGTCACGTGCCCAGCAACGGCTCTTACTCCATGGAAACCAGGGAAATTTGCAATTTTTTAAACAGCTGGCGATGCCTGGTCCATTTCCGCATCTTTTAGAACCTTATTGATGTGCGTCAGTGATCAGTTGTACTTTTTACAGCAGACTGTATTTAGTACATTGTGTTTTTTATGTACGAATGGTGTGGTTTTTCTACACGTAGATAAAGACATTGAGATTGTCTTGGACTTAAAAGTAAGACAATTGCTGGGTGAGTTAAATGGACTTAGCCCAAAGATTTGACGTCTTCTGGGCTACCGAAGGGCACATAACGTATAGTTAAAAGTTGAATATAGTAACGACCAGTCGCGATTGTGCATAGTACAGTGTATCCGATTTCAATTAACAAAAAGACCAGGCAAAAATGCAAAAGTGGAAAAACTGTTCCAGTGCTGCTGGTAAGAGGCTAATCCGACGTATTTTGTCACGAGAAATCGAATGGTGCAAACCGCGTTGCTCTCCGACCAATACTTTTGGCTGTAGCGACAATTGAATGATCATTGATGTCATAGTCACGTGCCCAGCAACGGCTCTTACTCCATGGAAACCAGGGAAATTTGCAATTTTTTAAACAGCTGCCGATGTCTGGACCAATTCCGTATTATTTAGAACCTTATAGATGTGGTTCAGTGATCAGTTGTACTTTTTACAGCAGACTGTATCTAGTACATTGTGTTTTTTATGTACGAATGGTGTGGTTTTTCTACACGTAGATAAAGACATTGAGATTGTCTTGAACTTAGAAGTAAGACAATTGCTGGATGAGTTAAATGGGCTTAGCCCAAAGATTTGACGTCTTCTGGGCTACCGAAGGGCACATAACGTATAGTTAAAAGTTGAATATAGTAACGACCAGTCGCGATTGTACATAGTAGATTGTATCCGATTTCAAATTAACAAAAAGACCAGGCAAAAATGCAAAAGTGGAAAAACTGTTCCAGTGCTGCTGGAAAGAGGCTAATCCGACGTATTTTGTGACGAGAAATCGAATGGTGCAAACCGCGTTGCTCTCCGACCAATACTTTTGGCTGTAGCGACAATTGAATGATCATTGATGTCATAGTCACGTGCCCAGCAACGGCTCTTACTCCATGGAAACCAGGGAAATTTGCAATTTTTTAAACAGCTGCCGATGCCTGGGCCATTTCCGCATCTTTTAGAACCTTATTGATGTGCGTCAGTGATCAGTTGTACTTTTTACAGCAGACTGTATCTAGTACATTGTGTTTTTTATGTACGAATGGTGTGGTTTTTCTACACGTAGATAAAGACATTGAGATTGTCTTGGACTTAAAAGTAAGACAATTGCTGGATGAGTTAAATGGGCTTAGCCCAAAGATTTGACGTCTTCTGGGCTACCGAAGGGCACATAACGTATAGTTAAAAGTTGAATATAGTAACGACCAGTCGCGATTGTGCATAGTACAGTGTATCCGATTTCAATTAACAAAAAGACCAGGCAAAAATGCAAAAGTGGAAAAACTGTTCCAGTGCTGCTGGTAAGAGGCTAATCCGACGTATTTTGTCACGAGAAATCGAATGGTGCAAACCGCGTTGCTCTCCGACCAATACTTTTGGCTGTAGCGACAATTGAATGATCATTGATGTCATAGTCACGTGCCCAGCAACGGCTCTTACTCCATGGAAACCAGGGAAATTTGCAATTTTTTAAACAGCTGCCGATGCCTGGCCCAATTCCGCATCTATTAGAACCTTATAGATGTGGTTCAGTGATCAGTTGTACTTTTTACAGCAGACTGTATCTAGTACATTGTGTTTTTTATGTACGAATGGTGTGGTTTTTCTACACGTAGATAAAGACATTGACATTGTCTTGGACTTAAAAGTAAGACAATTGCTGGGTGAGTTAAATGGGCTTAGCCCAAAGATTTGACGTCTTCTGGGCTACCGAAGGGCACATAACTTACAGTCAAAAGTTGAATATAGTAATGACCAGTCGCGATTGTACATAGTAGATTGTATCCGATTTCAAATTAACAAATAGACCAGGCAAAAATGCAAAAGTGGAAAAACTGTTCCAGTGCTGCTGGTAAGAGGCTAATCCGACGTATTTTGTCACGAGAAATCGAATGGTGCAAACCGCGTTGCTCTCCGACCAATACTTTTGGCTGTAGCGACAATTGAATGATCATTGATGTCATAGTCACGTGCCCAGCAACGGCTCTTACTCCATGGAAACCAGGGAAATTTGCAATTTTTTAAACAGCTGCCGATGCCTGGCCCAATTCCGCATCTATTAGAACCTTATAGATGTGGTTCAGTGATCAGTTGCACTTTTTACAGCAGACTGTATCTAGTACATTGTGTTTTTTATGTACGAAAGGTGTGGTTTTTCTACACGTAGATAAAGACATTGAGATTGTCTTGGACTTAGAAGTAAGACAATTGCTGGATGAGTTAAATGGGCTTAGCCCAAAGATTTGACGTCTTCTGGGCTACAGAAGGGCACATAACGTATAGTTAAAAGTTGAATATAGTAACGACCAGTCGCGATTGTGCATAGTACAGTGTATCCGATTTCAATTATCAAAAAGAGCAGGCAAAAATGCAAAAGTGGAAAAACTGTTCCAGTGCTGCTGGTAAGAGACTAATCCGACGTATTTTGTCACGAGAAATCGAATGGTGCAAACCGCGTTGCTCTCCGACCAATACTTTTGGCTGTAGCGACAATTGAATGATCATTGATGTCATAGTCACGTGCCCAGCAACGGCTCTTACTCCATGGAAACCAGGGAAATATGCAATTTTTTAGAAGCTGCCGATGCTTGGCCCAATTCCGCATCTATTAGAACCTTATAAATGTGGTTCAGTGATCAGTTGTACTTTTTACAGCAGACTGTATCTAGTACATTGTGTTTTTTATGTACAAATGGTGTGGTTTTTCTACACGTAGATAAAGACATTGAGATTGTCTTGGACTTAAAAGTAAGACAATTGCTGGATGAGTTAAATGGGCTTAGCCCAAAGATTTGACGTCTTCTGGGCTACCGAAGGGCACATAACGTATAGTTAAAAGTTGAATATAGTAACGACCAGTCTCGAATGTGCATAGTACAGTGTATCCGATTTCAATTAACAAAAAGACCAGGCAAAAATGCAAAAGTGGAAAAACTGTTCCAGTGCTGCTAGTAAGAGGCTAATCCGACGTATTTTGTCACGAGAAATCGAATGGTGCAAACCGCGTTGCTCTCCGACCAATACTTTTGGCTGTAGCGACAATTGAATGATCATTGATGTCATAGTCACGTGCCCAGCAACGGCTCTTACTCCATGGAAACCAGGGAAATTTGCAATTTTTTAAACAGCTGCCGATGTCTGGCCCAATTCCGTATTATTTAGAACCTTATAGATGTGGTTCAGTGATCAGTTGTACTTTTTACAGCAGACTGTATCTAGTACATTGTGTTTTTTATGTACGAATGGTGTGGTTTTTCTACACGTAGATAAAGACATTGAGATTGTCTTGAACTTAGAATTAAGACAATTGCTGGATGAGTTAAATGGGCTTAGCCCAAAGATTTGACGTCTTCTGGGCTACCGAAGGGCACATAACGTATAGTTAAAAGTTGAATATAGTAACGACCAGTCGCGATTGTACATAGTAGATTGTATCCGATTTCAAATTAACAAAAAGACCAGGCAAAAATGCAAAAGTGGAAAAACTGTTCCAGTGCTGCTGGTAAGAGGCTAATCCGACGTATTTTGTGACGAGAAATCGAATGGTGCAAACCGCGTTGCTCTCCGACCAATACTTTTGGCTGTAGCGACAATTGAATGATCATTGATGTCATAGTCACGTGCCCAGCAACGGCTCTTACTCCATGGAAACCAGGGAAATTTGCAATTTTTTAAACAGCTGCCGATGCCTGGGCCATTTCCGCATCTTTTAGAACCTTATTGATGTGCGTCAGTGATCAGTTGTACTTTTTACAGCAGACTGTATCTAGTACATTGTGTTTTTTATGTACGAATGGTGTGGTTTTTCTACACGTAGATAAAGACATTGAGATTGTCTTGGACTTAAAGTAAGACAATTGCTGGATGAGTTAAATGGGCTTAGCCCAAAGATTTGACGTCTTCTGGGCTACCGAAGGGCACATAACGTATAGTTAAAAGTTGAATATAGTAACGACCAGTCTCGAATGTGCATAGTACAGTGTATCCGATTTCAATTAACAAAAAGACCAGGCAAAAATGCAAAAGTGGAAAAACTGTTCCAGTGCTGCTGGTAAGAGGCTAATCCGACGTATTTTGTGACGAGAAATCGAATGGTGCAAACCGCGTTGCTCTCCGACCAATACTTTTGGCTGTAGCGACAATTGAATGATCATTGATGTCATAGTCACGTGCCCAGCAACGGCTCTTACTCCATGGAAACCAGGGAAATTTGCAATTTTTTAAACAGCTGCCGATGCCTGGCCCAATTCCGCATCTATTAGAACCTTATAGATGTGGTTCAGTGATCAGTTGTACTTTTTACAGCAGACTGTATCTAGTACATTGTGTTTTTTATGTACGAATGGTGTGGTTTTTCTACACGTAGATAAAGACATTGACATTGTCTTGGACTTAGAAGTAAGACAATTGCTGGGTGAGTTAAATGGGCTTAGCCCAAAGATTTGACGTCTTCTGGGCTACAGAAGGGCACATAACTTACAGTCAAAAGTTGAATATAGTAATGACCAGTCGCGATTGTACATAGTAGATTGTATCCGATTTCAAATTAACAAATAGACCAGGCAAAAATGCAAAAGTGGAAAAACTGTTCCAGTGCTGCTGGAAAGAGGCTAATCCGACGTATTTTGTGACAAGAAATCGAATGGTGCAAACCGCGTTGCTCTCCGACCAATACTTTTGGCTGTAGCGACAATTGAATGATCATTGATGTCATAGTCACGTGCCCAGCAACGGCTCTTACTCCATGGAAACCAGGGAAATTTGCAATTTTTTAAACAGCTGCCGATGCCTGGGCCATTTCCGCATCTTTTAGAACCTTATTGATGTGCGTCAGTGATCAGTTGTACTTTTTACAGCAGACTGTATCTAGTACATTGTGTTTTTTATGTACGAATGGTGTGGTTTTTCTACACGTAGATAAAGACATTGAGATTGTCTTGGACTTAAAAGTAAGACAATTGCTGGATGAGTTAAATGGGCTTAGCCCAAAGATTTGACGTCTTCTGGGCTACCGAAGGGCACATAACGTATAGTTAAAAGTTGAATATAGTAACGACCAGTCGCGATTGTGCATAGTACAGTGTATCCGATTTCAATTAACAAAAAGACCAGGCAAAAATGCAAAAGTGGAAAAACTGTTCCAGTGCTGCTGGTAAGAGGCTAATCCGACGTATTTTGTCACGAGAAATCGAATGGTGCAAACCGCGTTGCTCTCCGACCAATACTTTTGGCTGTAGCGACAATTGAATGATCATTGATGTCATAGTCACGTGCCCAGCAACGGCTCTTACTCCATGGAAACCAGGGAAATTTGCAATTTTTTAAACAGCTGCCGATGCCTGGGCCATTTCCGCATCTTTTAGAACCTTATTGATGTGCGTCAGTGATCAGTTGTACTTTTTACAGCAGACTGTATCTAGTACATTGTGTTTTTTATGTACAAATGGTGTGGTTTTTCTACACGTAGATAAAGACATTGAGATTGTCTTGGACTTAAAAGTAAGACAATTGCTGGATGAGTTAAATGGGCTTAGCCCAAAGATTTGACGTCTTCTGGGCTACAGAAGGGCACATAACTTACAGTCAAAAGTTGAATATAGTAATGACCAGTCGCGATTGTACATAGTAGATTGTATCCGATTTCAAATTAACAAAAAGACCAGGCAAAAATGCAAAAGTGGAAAAACTGTTCCAGTGCTGCTGGTAAGAGGCTAATCCGACGTATTTTGTGACGAGAAATCGAATGGTGCAAACCGCGTTGCTCTCCGACCAATACTTTTGGCTGTAGCGACAATTGAATGATCATTGATGTCATAGTCACGTGCCCAGCAACGGCTCTTACTCCATGGAAACCAGGGAAATTTGCAATTTTTTAACAGCTGCCGATGCTTGGCCCAATTCCGCATCTATTAGAACCTTATAAATGTGGTTCAGTGATCAGTTGTACTTTTTACAGCAGACTGTATCTAGTACATTGTGTTTTTTATGTACAAATGGTGTGGTTTTTCTACACGTAGATAAAGACATTGAGATTGTCTTGGACTTAAAAGTAAGACAATTGCTGGATGAGTTAAATGGGCTTAGCCCAAAGATTTGACGTCTTCTGGGCTACCGAAGGGCACATAACGTATAGTTAAAAGTTGAATATAGTAACGACCAGTCTCGAATGTGCATAGTACAGTGTATCCGATTTCAATTAACAAAAAGACCAGGCAAAAATGCAAAAGTGGAAAAACTGTTCCAGTGCTGCTAGTAAGAGGCTAATCCGACGTATTTTGTGACGAGAAATCGAATGGTGCAAACCGCGTTGCTCTCCGACCAATACTTTTGGCTGTAGCGACAATTGAATGATCATTGATGTCATAGTCACGTGCCCAGCAACGGCTCTTACTCCATGGAAACCAGGGAAATTTGCAATTTTTTAAACAGCTGCCGATGCCTGGGCCAATTCCGCATCTTTTAGAACCTTATTGATGTGGTTCAGTGATCAGTTGTACTTTTTACAGCAGACTGTATCTAGTACCTTGTGTTTTTTATGTACAAATGGTGTGGTTTTTCTACACGTAGATAAAGACATTGAGATTGTCTTGGACTTAAAAGTAAGACAATTGCTGGATGAGTTAAATGGGCTTAGCCCAAAGATTTGACGTCTTCTGGGCTACTGAAGGGCACATAACGTATAGTTAAAAGTTGAATATAGTAACGACCAGTCTCGAATGTGCATAGTACAGTGTATCCGATTTCAATTAACAAAAAGACCAGGCAAAAATGCAAAAGTGGAAAAACTGTTCCAGTGCTGCTAGTAAGAGGCTAATCCGACGTATTTTGTGACGAGAAATCGAATGGTGCAAACCGCGTTGCTCTCCGACCAATACTTTTGGCTGTAGCGACAATTCAATGATCATTGATGTCATAGTCACGTGCTCAGCAACGGCTCTTACTCCATGGAAACCAGGGAAATTTGCAATTTTTTAAACAGCTGCCGATGCCTCGGCCAATTCCGCATCTTTTAGAACCTTATTGATGTGGTTCAGTGATCAGTTGTACTTTTTACAGCAGACTGTATCTAGTACCTTTTGTTTTTTATGTACAAATGGTGTGGTTTTTCTACACGTAGATAAAGACATTGAGATTGTCTTGGACTTAGAAGTAAGACAATTGCTGGGTGAGTTAAATGGGCTTAGCCCAAAGATTTGACGTCTTCTGGGCTACAGAAGGGCACATAACTTACAGTCAAAAGTTGAATATAGTAATGACCAGTCGCGATTGTACATAGTAGATTGTATCCGATTTCAAATTAACAAAAAGACCAGGCAAAAATGCAAAAGTGGAAAAACTGTTCCAGTGCTGTTGGTAAGAGGCTAATCCGACGTATTTTGTGACGAGAAATCGAATGGTGCAAACCGCGTTGCTCTCCGACCAATACTTTTGGCTGTAGCCACAATTGAATGATCATTGATGTCATAGTCACGTGCCCAGCAACGGCTCTTACTCCATGGAAACCAGGGAAATTTGCAATTTTTTAAACAGCTGCCGATGCCTGGCCCAATTCCGCATCTATTAGAACCTTATAGATGTGGTTCAGTGATCAGTTGTACTTTTTACAGGAGACTGTATCTAGTACATTGTGTTTTTTATGTACGAATGGTGTGGTTTTTCTACACGTAGATAAAGACATTGACATTGTCTTGGACTTAAAAGTAAGACAATTGCTGGATGAGTTAAATGGGCTTAGCCCAAAGATTTGACGTCTTCTGGGCTACCGAAGGGCACATAACGTATAGTTAAAAGTTGAATATAGTAACGACCAGTCGCGATTGTGCATAGTACAGTGTATCCGATTTCAATTAACAAAAAGACCAAACAAAAATGCAAAAGTGGAAAAACTGTTCCAGTGCTGCTGGTAAGAGGCTAATCCGACGTATTTTGTCACGAGAAATCGAATGGTGCAAACCGCGTTGCTCTCCGACCAATACTTTTGGCTGTAGCGACAATTGAATGATCATTGATGTCATAGTCACGTGCCCAGCAACGGCTCTTACTCCATGGAAACCAGGGAAATTTGCAATTTTTTAAACAGCTGCTGATGCCTGGGCCAATTCCGCATCTTTTAGAAAGTTATTGATGTGGTTCAGTGATCAGTTGTACTTTTTACAGCAGACTGTATCTAGTACCTTGTGTTTTTTATGTACAAATGGTGTGGTTTTTCTACACGTAGATAAAGACATTGAGATTGTCTTGGACTTAGAAGTAAGACAATTGCTGGGTGAGTTAAATGGGCTTAGCCCAAAGATTTGACGTCTTCTGGGCTACAGAAGGGCTCATAACTTACAGTCAAAAGTTGAATATAGTAATGACCAGTCGCGATTGTGCTTTGTACAGTGTAGCCGATTTCAATTAACAAAAAGACCAGGCAAAAATGCAAAAGTGGAAAAACTGTCCCAGTGCTGCTGGTAAGAGGCTAATCCGACGTATTTTGTGACGAGAAATCGAATGGTGCAAACCGCGTTGCTCTCCGACCAATACTTTTGGCTGTAGCGACAATTGAATGATCATTGATGTCATAGTAACGTGCCCAGCAACGGCTCTTACTCCATGGAAACCAGGGAAATTTGCAATTTTTTAAACAGCTGCCGATGCCTGGCCCAATTCCGCATCTATTAGAACCTTATAGATGTGGTTCAGTGATCAGTTGTACTTTTTACAGCAGACTGTATCTAGTACATTGTGTTTTTTATGTACGAATGGTGTGGTTTTTCTACACGTAGATAAAGACATTGAGATTGTCTTGGACTTAAAAGTAAGACAATTGCTGGATGAGTTAAATGGGTTTAGCCCAAAGATTTGACGTCTTCTGGGCTACCGAAGGGCACATAACGTATAGTTAAAAGTTGAATATAGTAACGACCAGTCGCGATTGTGCATAGTACAGTGTATCCGATTTCAATTAACAAAAAGACCAGGCAAAAATGCAAAAGTGGAAAAACTGTTCCAGTGCTACTGGTAAGAGGCTAATCCGACGTATTTTGTCACGAGAAATCGAATGGTGCAAACCGCGTTGCTCTCCGACCAATACTTTTGGCTGTAGCGACAATTGAATGATCATTGATGTCATAGTCACGTGCCCAGCAACGGCTCTTACTCCATGGAAACCAGGGAAATTTGCAATTTTCTAAACAGATGCCGATGCCTGGGCCAATTCCGCATCTTTTAGAACCTTATTGATGTGGGTCAGTGATCAGTTGTACCTTTTACAGCAGACTGTATCTAGTACCTTGTGTTTTTTATGTACGAATGGTGTGGTTTTTCTACACGTAGATAAAGACATTGAGATTGTCTTGGACTTAAAAGTAAGACAATTGCTGGATGAGTTAAATGGGCTTAGCCCAAAGATTTGACGTCTTCTGGGCTACCGAAGGGCACATAACATATAGTTAAAAGTTGAATATAGTAACGACCAGTCGCGATTGTGCATAGTACAGTGTATCCGATTTCAATTAACAAAAAGACCAGGCAAAAATGCAAAAGTGGAAAAACTGTTCCAGTGCTGCTGGTAAGAGGCTAATCCGACGTATTTTGTCACGAGAAATCGAATGGTGCAAACCGCGTTGCTCTCCGACTAAAACTTTTGGCTGTAGCGACAATTGAATGATCATTGATGTCATAGTCACGTGCCCAGCAACGGCTCTTACTCCATGGAAACCAGGGAAATATGCAATTTTTTAACAGCTGCCGATGCCTGGCCCAATTCCGCATCTATTAGAACCTTATAGATGTGGTTCAGTGATCAGTTGTACTTTTTACAGCAGACTGTATCTAGTACATTGTGTTTTTTATGTACGAATGGTGTGGTTTTCCTACACGTAGATAAAGACATTGAGATTGTCTTGGACTTAAAAGTAAGACAATTGCTGGGTGAGTTAAATGGGCTTATCCCAAAGATTTGACGTCTTCTGGGCTACAGAAGGGCACATAACTTATAGTCAAAAGTTGAATATAGTAATGACCAGTCGCGATTGTACATAGTAGATTGTATCCGATTTCAAATTAACAAAAAGAACAGGCAAAAATGCAAAAGTGGAAAAACTGTTCCAGTGCTGCTAGTAAGAGGCTAATCCGACGTATTTTGTCACGAGAAATCGAATGGTGCAAACCGCGTTGCTCTCCGACCAACACTTTTGGCTGTAGCCACAATTGAATAATCATTGATGTCATAGTCACGTGCCTAGCAACGGCTCTTACTCCATGGAAACCAGGGAAATTTGCAATTTTTTAAACAGCTGCCGATGCCTGGGCCAATTCCGCATCTTTTAGAACCTTATTGATGTGGTTCAGTGATCAGTTGTACTTTTTACAGCAGACTGTATCTAGTACCTTGTGTTTTTTATGTACAAATGGTGTGGTTTTTCTACACGTAGATAAAGACATTGAGATTGTCTTGGACTTAAAAGTAAGACAATTGCTGGATGAGTTAAATTGGCTTAGCCCAAAGATTTGACGTCTTCTGGGCTACCGAAGGGCACATAACGTATAGTTAAAAGTTGAATATAGTAACGACCAGTCGCGATTGTGCATAGTACAGTGTAGCCGATTTCAATTAACAAAAAGACCAGGCAAAAATGCAAAAGTGGAAAAACTGTTCCAGTGCTGCTGGTAAGAGACTAATCCGACGTATTTTGTCACGAGAAATCGAATGGTGCAAACCGCGTTGCTCTCCGACCAATACTTTTGGCTGTAGCCACAATTGAATGATCATTGATGTCATAGTCACGTGCCCAGCAACGGCTCTTATTCCTTGGAAACCAGGGAAATTTGCAATGTTTTAAACAGCTGCCGATGCCTGGGCCAATTCCGCATCTTTTAGAACCTTATTGATGTGGGTCAGTGATCAGTTGTACTTTTTACAGCAGACTGTATCTAGTACCTTGTGTTTTTTATGTACAAATGGTGTGGTTTTTCTACACGTAGATAAAGACATTGAGATTGTCTTGGACTTAAAAGTAAGACAATTGCTGGATGAGTTAAATGGGCTTAGCCCAAAGATTTGACGTCTTCTGGGCTACCGAAGGGCACATAACGTATAGTTAAAAGTTGAATATAGTAACGACCAGTCGCGATTGTGCATAGTACAGTGTAGCCGATTTCAATTAACAAAAAGACCAGGCAAAAATGCAAAAGTGGAAAAACTGTTCCAGTGCTGCTGGTAGGAGGCTAATCCGACGTATTTTGTGACGAGAAATCGAATGGTGGAAACCGCGTTGCTCTCCGACCAATACTTTTGGCTGTAGCGACAATTGAATGATCATTGATGTCATAGTCACGTGCCCAGCAACGGCTCTTACTCCATGGAAACCAGGGAAATTTGCAATTTTTTAAACAGCTGCCGATGCCTGGGCCAGTTCCGCATCTTTTAGAACCTTATAGATGTGGGTCAGTGATCAGTTGTACTTTTTACAGCAGACTGTATCTAGTACCTTGTGTTTTTTATGTACAAATGGTGTGGTTTTTCTACACGTAGATAAAGACATTGAGAATGTCTTGGACTTAGAAGTAAGACAATTGCTGGGTGAGTTTAATGGGCTTAGCCCAAAGATTTGACGTCTTCTGGGCTACCGAAGGGCACATAACTTATAGTCAAAAGTTGAAAATAATGACCAGTCGCGATTGTACATAGTACAGTGTAGCCGATTTCCATTAACAAAAAGACCAGGCAAAAATGCAAAAGTGGAAAAACTGTTCCAGTGCTACTGGTAAGAGGCTAATCCGACGTATTTTGTCATGAGAAATCGAATGGTGGAAACCGCGTTGCTCTCCGACCAATACTTTTGGCTGTAGCCACAATTGAATGATCATTGATGTCATAGTCACGTGCCCAGCAACGGCTCTTACTCCATGGAAACCAGGGAAATATGCAATTTTTTAACAGCTCCCGATGCCTGGCCCAATTCCGCATCTATTAGAACCTTATACATGTGGTTCAGTGATCAGTTGTACTTTTTACAGCAGACTGTATCTAGTACATTGTGTTTTTTATGTACGAATGGTGTGGTTTTTATACACGTAGATAAAGACATTGAGATTGTCTTGGACTTAAAAGTAAGACAATTGCTCAGCAACGGCTCTTACTCCATGGAAACCAGGGAAATTTGCAATTTTTTAAACAGCTGCCGATGGCTGGCCCAATTCCGCATCTTTTAGAACCTTATTGATGTGGTTCAGTGATCAGTTGAACTTTTTACAGCAGACTATATCTAGTACCTTGTGTTTTTTATGTACAAATGGTGTGGTTTTTCTACACGTAGATAAAGTCATTGAGATTGTCTTGGACTTAGATGTAAGACAATTGCTGGGTGAGTTAAATGGGCTTAGCCCAAAGATTTGACGTCTTCTGGGCTACAGAAGGGCACATAACTTATAGTCAAAAGTTGAATATAGTAATGACCAGTCGCTATTGTATCCGATTTCCATTAACAAAAAGACCAGGCAAAAATGCAAAAGTGGAAAAACTGTTCCAGTGCTGATGGTAGGAGGCTAATCCGACGTATTTTGTCACGAGAAATCGAATGGTGGAAACCGCGTTGCTCTCCCACCAATACTTTTGGCTGTAGCCACAATTGAATGATCATTGATGTCATAGTCACGTGCCCAGCAACGGCTCTTACTCCATGGAAACCAGGGAAATATGCAATTTTTTAACAGCTGCCGATGCCTGGCCCAATTCCGCATCTATTAGAACCTTATAGATGTGGTTCAGTGATCAGTTGTACTTTTTACAGCAGACTGTATCTAGTACATTGTGTTTTTTATGTACGAATGGTGTGGTTTTTCTACACGTAGATAAAGACATTGAGATTGTCTTGGACTTAAAAGTAAGACAATTGCTGGATGAGTTAAATGGGCTTAGCCCAAAGATTTGACGTCTTCTGGGCTACCGGAGCGCACATAACGTATAGTTAAAAGTTGAATATAGTAATGACCAGTCGCGATTGTGCATAGTACAGTGTATCCGATTTCAATTAACAAAAAGACCAGGCAAAAATGCAAAAGTGGACAAACTGTTCCAGTGCTGCTGGTAAGAGGCTAATCCGACGTATTTTGGCACGAGAAATCGAATGGTGCAAACCGCGTTGCTCTCCGACCATTACTTTTGGCTGTAGCGACAATTGAATGATCATTGATGTCATAGTCACGTGCCCAGCAACGGCTCTTACTCCATGGAAACCAGGGAAATTTGCAATTTTTTAAACAGCTGCCGATGCCTGGGCCAATTCCGCATCTTTTAGAACCTTATTGATGTGGGTCAGTGATCAGTTGTACTTTTTACAGCAGACTGTATCTAGTACCTTGTGTTTTTTATGTACAAATGGTGTGGTTTTTCTACACGTAGATAAAGACATTGAGATTGTCTTGGACTTAAAAGTAAGACAATTGCTGGATGAGTTAAATGGGCTTAGCCCAAAGATTTGACGTCTTCTGGGCTACCGAAGGGCACATAACGTATAGTTAAAAGTTGAATATAGTAACGACCAGTCGCGATTGTGCATAGTACAGTGTATCCGATTTCAATTAACAAAAAGACCAGGCAAAAATGCAAAAGTGGAAAAACTGTTCCAGTGCTGCTGGTAAGAGGCTAATCCGACGTATTTTGTCACCAGAAATCGAATGGTGCAAACCGCGTTGCTCTCCGACCAATACTTTTGGCTGTAGCGACAATTGAATGATCATTGATGTCATAGTCACGTGCCCAGCAACGGCTCTTACTCCATGGAAACCAGGGAAATTTGCAATTTTTTAAACAGCTGCCGATGCCTGGCCCAATTCCGCATCTATTAGAACCTTATAGATGTGGTTCAGTGATCAGTTGTACTTTTTACAGCAGACTGTATCTAGTACATTGTGTTTTTTTTGTACGAATGGTGTGGTTTTTCTACACGTAGATAAAGACATTGAGATTGTCTTGGACTTAAAAGTAAGACAATTGCTGGGTGAGTTAAATGGGCTTAGCCCAAAGATTTGACGTCTTCTGGGCTACAGAAGGGCACATAACTTATAGTCAAAAGTTGAATATAGTAATGACCAGTCGCGATTGTATCCGATTTCAATTAACAAAAAGACCAGGCAAAAATGCAAAAGTGGAAAAACTGTTCCAGTGCTGATGGTAGGAGGCTAATCCGACGTATTTTGTCACGAGAAATCGAATGGTGGAAACCGCGTTGCTCTCCCACCAATACTTTTGGCTGTAGCCACAATTGAATTATCATTGATGTCATAGTCACGTGCCCAGCAACGGCTCTTACTCCATGGAAACCAGGGAAATTTGCAATTTTTTAAACAGCTGCCGATGCCTGGGCCAATTCCGCATCTTTTAAAACCTTATTGATGTGGTTCAGTGATCAGTTGTACTTTTTACAGCAGACTGTATCTAGTACCTTGTGTTTTTTATGTACAAATGGTGTGCTTTTTCTACACGTAGATAAAGACATTGAGATTGTCTTGGACTTAGAAGTAAGACAATTGCTGGGTGAGTTAAATGGGCTTAGCCCAAAGATTTGACGTCTTCTGGGCTACAGAAGGGCACATAACTTATAGTCAAAAGTTGAATATAGTAATAACCAGTCGCGATTGTACATAGTAGAATGTATCCGATTTCAATTAACAAAAAGACCAGGCAAAAATGCAAAAGTGGAAAAACTGTTCCAGTGCTGATGGTAGTAAGCTAATCCGACGTATTTTGTGACGAGAAATCGAATGGTGGAAACCGCTTTGCTCTCCGACCAATACTTTTGGCTGTAGCCACAATTGAATGATCATTGATGTCATAGTCACGTGCCCAGCAACGGCTCTTACTCCATGGAAACCAGGGAAATTTGCAATTTTTTAACAGCTGCCGATGCCTGGCCCAATTCCGCATCTATTAGAACCTTATAGATGTGGTTCAGTGATCAGTTGTACTTTTTACAGCAGACTGTATCTAGTACATTGTGTTTTTTATGTGCGAATGGTGTGGTTTTTTCTACACGTAGATAAAGACATTGAGATTGTCTTGGACTTAAAAGTAAGACAATTGCTGGATGAGTTAAATGGGCTTAGCCCAAAGATTTGACGTCTTCTGGGCTACCGAAGGGCACATAACGTATAGTTAAAAGTTGAATATAGTAACGAACAGTCGCGATTGTGCATAGTACAGTGTAGCCGATTTCAATTAACAAAAAGACCAGGCAAAAATGCAAAAGTGGAAAAACTGTTCCAGTGCTGCTGGTAAGAAGGTAATCCGACGTATTTTGTGACGAGAAATCGAATGGTGGAAACCGCGTTGCTCTCCGACCAATACTTTTGGCTGTAGCCACAATTGAATGATCATTGATGTCATAGTCACGTGCCCAGCAACGGCTCTTACTCCATGGAAACCAGGGAAATATGCAATTTTTTAACAGCTCCCGATGCCTGGCCCAATTCCGCATCTATTAGAACCTTATACATGTGGTTCAGTGATCAGTTGTACTTTTTACAGCAGACTGTATCTAGTACATTGTGTTTTTTATGTACGAATGGTGTGGTTTTTATACACGTAGATAAAGACATTGAGATTGTCTTGGACTTAAAAGTAAGACAATTGCTCAGCAACGGCTCTTACTCCATGGAAACCAGGGAAATTTGCAATTTTTTAAACAGCTGCCGATGGCTGGCCCAATTCCGCATCTTTTAGAACCTTATTGATGTGGTTCAGTGATCAGTTGAACTTTTTACAGCAGACTATATCTAGTACCTTGTGTTTTTTATGTACAAATGGTGTGGTTTTTCTACACGTAGATAAAGTCATTGAGATTGTCTTGGACTTAGATGTAAGACAATTGCTGGGTGAGTTAAATGGGCTTAGCCCAAAGATTTGACGTCTTCTGGGCTACAGAAGGGCACATAACTTATAGTCAAAAGTTGAATATAGTAATGACCAGTCGCTATTGTATCCGATTTCCATTAACAAAAAGACCAGGCAAAAATGCAAAAGTGGAAAAACTGTTCCAGTGCTGATGGTAGGAGGCTAATCCGACGTATTTTGTCACGAGAAATCGAATGGTGGAAACCGCGTTGCTCTCCCACCAATACTTTTGGCTGTAGCCACAATTGAATGATCATTGATGTCATAGTCACGTGCCCAGCAACGGCTCTTACTCCATGGAAACCAGGGAAATATGCAATTTTTTAACAGCTGCCGATGCCTGGCCCAATTCCGCATCTATTAGAACCTTATAGATGTGGTTCAGTGATCAGTTGTACTTTTTACAGCAGACTGTATCTAGTACATTGTGTTTTTTATGTACGAATGGTGTGGTTTTTCTACACGTAGATAAAGACATTGAGATTGTCTTGGACTTAAAAGTAAGACAATTGCTGGATGAGTTAAATGGGCTTAGCCCAAAGATTTGACGTCTTCTGGGCTACCGGAGCGCACATAACGTATAGTTAAAAGTTGAATATAGTAATGACCAGTCGCGATTGTGCATAGTACAGTGTGTCCGATTTCAATTAACAAAAAGACCAGGCAAAAATGCAAAAGTGGACAAACTGTTCCAGTGCTGCTGGTAAGAGGCTAATCCGACGTATTTTGGCACGAGAAATCGAATGGTGCAAACCGCGTTGCTCTCCGACCATTACTTTTGGCTGTAGCGACAATTGAATGATCATTGATGTCATAGTCACGTGCCCAGCAACGGCTCTTACTCCATGGAAACCAGGGAAATTTGCAATTTTTTAAACAGCTGCCGATGCCTGGGCCAATTCCGCATCTTTTAGAACCTTATTGATGTGGGTCAGTGATCAGTTGTACTTTTTACAGCAGACTGTATCTAGTACCTTGTGTTTTTTATGTACAAATGGTGTGGTTTTTCTACACGTAGATAAAGACATTGAGATTGTCTTGGACTTAAAAGTAAGACAATTGCTGGATGAGTTAAATGGGCTTAGCCCAAAGATTTGACGTCTTCTGGGCTACCGAAGGGCACATAACGTATAGTTAAAAGTTGAATATAGTAACGACCAGTCGCGATTGTGCATAGTACAGTGTATCCGATTTCAATTAACAAAAAGACCAGGCAAAAATGCAAAAGTGGAAAAACTGTTCCAGTGCTGCTGGTAAGAGGCTAATCCGACGTATTTTGTCACCAGAAATCGAATGGTGCAAACCGCGTTGCTCTCCGACCAATACTTTTGGCTGTAGCGACAATTGAATGATCATTGATGTCATAGTCACGTGCCCAGCAACGGCTCTTACTCCATGGAAACCAGGGAAATTTGCAATTTTTTAAACAGCTGCCGATGCCTGGCCCAATTCCGCATCTATTAGAACCTTATAGATGTGGTTCAGTGATCAGTTGTACTTTTTACAGCAGACTGTATCTAGTACATTGTGTTTTTTTTGTACGAATGGTGTGGTTTTTCTACACGTAGATAAAGACATTGAGATTGTCTTGGACTTAAAAGTAAGACAATTGCTGGGTGAGTTAAATGGGCTTAGCCCAAAGATTTGACGTCTTCTGGGCTACAGAAGGGCACATAACTTATAGTCAAAAGTTGAATATAGTAATGACCAGTCGCGATTGTATCCGATTTCAATTAACAAAAAGACCAGGCAAAAATGCAAAAGTGGAAAAACTGTTCCAGTGCTGATGGTAGGAGGCTAATCCGACGTATTTTGTCACGAGAAATCGAATGGTGGAAACCGCGTTGCTCTCCCACCAATACTTTTGGCTGTAGCCACAATTGAATTATCATTGATGTCATAGTCACGTGCCCAGCAACGGCTCTTACTCCATGGAAACCAGGGAAATTTGCAATTTTTTAAACAGCTGCCGATGCCTGGGCCAATTCCGCATCTTTTAAAACCTTATTGATGTGGTTCAGTGATCAGTTGTACTTTTTACAGCAGACTGTATCTAGTACCTTGTGTTTTTTATGTACAAATGGTGTGCTTTTTCTACACGTAGATAAAGACATTGAGATTGTCTTGGACTTAGAAGTAAGACAATTGCTGGGTGAGTTAAATGGGCTTAGCCCAAAGATTTGACGTCTTCTGGGCTACAGAAGGGCACATAACTTATAGTCAAAAGTTGAATATAGTAATAACCAGTCGCGATTGTACATAGTAGAATGTATCCGATTTCAATTAACAAAAAGACCAGGCAAAAATGCAAAAGTGGAAAAACTGTTCCAGTGCTGATGGTAGTAAGCTAATCCGACGTATTTTGTGACGAGAAATCGAATGGTGGAAACCGCTTTGCTCTCCGACCAATACTTTTGGCTGTAGCCACAATTGAATGATCATTGATGTCATAGTCACGTGCCCAGCAACGGCTCTTACTCCATGGAAACCAGGGAAATTTGCAATTTTTTAACAGCTGCCGATGCCTGGCCCAATTCCGCATCTATTAGAACCTTATAGATGTGGTTCAGTGATCAGTTGTACTTTTTACAGCAGACTGTATCTAGTACATTGTGTTTTTTATGTGCGAATGGTGTGGTTTTTCTACACGTAGATAAAGACATTGAGATTGTCTTGGACTTAAAAGTAAGACAATTGCTGGATGAGTTAAATGGGCTTAGCCCAAAGATTTGACGTCTTCTGGGCTACCGAAGGGCACATAACGTATAGTTAAAAGTTGAATATAGTAACGAACAGTCGCGATTGTGCATAGTACAGTGTAGCCGATTTCAATTAACAAAAAGACCAGGCAAAAATGCAAAAGTGGAAAAACTGTTCCAGTGCTGCTGGTAAGAAGGTAATCCGACGTATTTTGTGACGAGAAATCGAATGGTGCAAACCGCGTTGCTCTCCGACCAATACTTTTGGCTGTAGCGACAATTGAATGATCATTGATGTCATAGTCACGTGCCCAGCAACGGCTCTTACTCCATGGAAACCAGGGAAATTTGCAATTTTTTAACAGCTGCCGATGCCTGGCCCAATTCCGCATCTATTAGAACCTTATAGATGTGGTTCAGTGATCAGTTGTACTTTTTACAGCAGACTGTATCTAGTACATTGTGTTTTTTATGTACGAATGGTGTGGTTTTTCTACACGTAGATAAAGACATTGAGATTGTCTTGGACTTAAAAGTAAGACAATTGCTGGATGAGTTAAATGGGCTTAGCCCAAAGATTTGACGTCTTCTGGGCTACCGAAGGGCACATAACGTATAGTTAAAAGTTGAATATAGTAACGACCAGTCGCGATTGTGCATAGTACAGTGTATCCGATTTCAATTAACAAAAAGACCAGGCAAAAATGCAAAAGTGGAAAAACTGTTCCAGTGCTGCTTATAAGAGACTAATCCGACGTATTTTGTGACGAGAAATCGAATGGTGGAAACCGCGTTGCTCTCCGACCAATACTTTTGGCTGTAGCGACAATTGAATGATCATTGATGTCATAGTCACGTGCCCAGCAACGGCTCTTACTCAATGGAAACCAGGGAAATTTGCAATTTTTTAAACAGCTGCCGATGCCTGGGCCAATTCCGCATCTTTTAAAACCTTATTGATGTGGTTCAGTGATCAGTTGTACTTTTTACAGCAGACTGTATCTAGTACCTTGTGTTTTTTATGTACAAATGGTGTGCTTTTTCTACACGTAGATAAAGACATTGAGATTGTCTTGGACTTAGAAGTAAGACAATTGCTGGATGAGTTAAATGGGCTTAGCCCAAAGATTTGACGTCTTCTGGGCTACCGAAGGGCACATAACGTATAGTTAAAAGTTGAATATAGTAACGACCAGTCGCGATTGTGCATAGTACAGTGTATCCGATTTCAATTAACAAAAAGACCAGGCAAAAATGCAAAAGTGGAAAAACTGTTCCAGTGCTGCTGGTAAGAAGGTAATCCGACGTATTTTGTGACGAGAAATCGAATGGTGCAAACCGCGTTGCTCTCCGACCAATACTTTTGACTGTAGCCACAATTGAATGATCATTGATTGCATAGTCACGTGCCCAGCAACGGCTCTTACTCCATGGAAACCAGGGAAATTTGCAATTTTTTAACAGCTGCCGATGCCTGGCCCAATTCCGCATCTATTAGAACCTTATAGATGTGGTTCAGTGATCAGTTGTACTTTTTACAGCAGACTGTATCTAGTACATTGTGTTTTTTATGTACGAATGGTGTGGTTTTTCTACACGTAGATAAAGACATTGAGATTGTCTTGGACTTAAAAGTAAGACAATTGCTGGATGAGTTAAATGGGCTTAGCCCAAAGATTTGACGTCTTCTGGGCTACCGAAGGGCACATAACGTATAGTTAAAAGTTGAATATAGTAACGACCAGTCGCGATTGTGCATAGTACAGTGTATCTGATTTCAATTAACAAAAAGACCAGGCAAAAATGCAAAAGTGGAAAAACTGTTCCAGTGCTGCTTATAAGAGACTAATCCGACGTATTTTGTGACGAGAAAACCAATGGTGCAAACCGCGTTGCTCTCCGACCAATACTTTTGGCTGTAGCGACAATTGAATGATCATTGATGTCATAGTCACGTGCCCAGCAACGGCTCTTACTCCATGGAAACCAGGGAAATTTGCAATTTTTTAACAGCTGCCGATGCCTGGCCCAATTCCGCATCTATTAGAACCTTATAGATGTGGTTCAGTGATCAGTTGTACTTTTTACAGCAGACTGTATCTAGTACATTGTGTTTTTTATGTACGAATGGTGTGGTTTTTCTACACGTAGATAAAGACATTGAGATTGTCTTGGACTTAAAAGTAAGACAATTGCTGGATGAGTTAAATGGGCTTAGCCCAAAGATTTGACGTCTTCTGGGCTACCGAAGGGCACATAACGTATAGTTAAAAGTTGAATATAGTAACGACCAGTCGCGATTGTGCATAGTACAGTGTATCCGATTTCAATTAACAAAAAGACCAGGCAAAAATGCAAAAGTGGAAAAACTGTTCCAGTGCTGCTTATAAGAGACTAATCCGACGTATTTTGTGACGAGAAATCGAATGGTGGAAACCGCGTTGCTCTCCGACCAATACTTTTGGCTGTAGCGACAATTGAATGATCATTGATGTCATAGTCACGTGCCCAGCAACGGCTCTTACTCCATGGAAACCAGGGAAATTTGCAATTTTTTAAACAGCTGCCGATGCCTGGGCCAATTCCGCATCTTTTAAAACCTTATTGATGTGGTTCAGTGATCAGTTGTACTTTTTACAGCAGACTGTATCTAGTACCTTGTGCTTTTTATGTACAAATGGTGTGCTTTTTCTACACGTAGATAAAGACATTGAGATTGTCTTGGACTTAGAAGTAAGACAATTGCTGGATGAGTTAAATGGGCTTAGCCCAAAGATTTGACGTCTTCTGGGCTACCGAAGGGCACATAACGTATAGTTAAAAGTTGAATATAGTAACGACCAGTCGCGATTGTGCATAGTACAGTGTATCCGATTTCAATTAACAAAAAGACCAGGCAAAAATGCAAAAGTGGAAAAACTGTTCCAGTGCTGCTGGTAAGAAGGTAATCCGACGTATTTTGTGACGAGAAATCGAATGGTGCAAACCGCGTTGCTCTCCGACCAATACTTTTGGCTGTAGCGACAATTGAATGATCATTGATGGCATAGTCACGTGCCCAGCAACGGCTCTTACTCCATGGAAACCAGGGAAATTTGCAATTTTTTAACAGCTGCCGATGCCTGGCCCAATTCCGCATCTATTAGAACCTTATAGATGTGGTTCAGTGATCAGTTGTACTTTTTACAGCAGACTGTATCTAGTACATTGTGTTTTTTATGTACGAATGGTGTGGTTTTTCTACACGTAGATAAAGACATTGAGATTGTCTTGGACTTAAAAGTAAGACAATTGCTGGATGAGTTAAATGGGCTTAGCCCAAAGATTTGACGTCTTCTGGGCTACCGAAGGGCACATAACGTATAGTTAAAAGTTGAATATAGTAACGACCAGTCGCGATAGTGCATAGTACAGTGTATCTGATTTCAATTAACAAAAAGACCAGGCAAAAATGCAAAAGTGGAAAAACTGTTCCAGTGCTGCTTATAAGAGACTAATCCGACGTATTTTGTGACGAGAAAACCAATGGTGCAAACCGCGTTGCTCTCCGACCAATACTTTTGGCTGTAGCGACAATTGAATGATCATTGATGTCATAGTCACGTGCCCAGCAACGGCTCTTACTCCATGGAAACCAGGGAAATTTGCAATTTTTTAACAGCTGCCGATGCCTGGCCCAATTCCGCATCTATTAGAACCTTATAGATGTGGTTCAGTGATCAGTTGTACTTTTTACAGCAGACTGTATCTAGTACATTGTGTTTTTTATGTACGAATGGTGTGGTTTTTCTACACGTAGATAAAGACATTGAGATTGTCTTGGACTTAAAAGTAAGACAATTGCTGGATGAGTTAAATGGGCTTAGCCCAAAGATTTGACGTCTTCTGGGCTACCGAAGGGCACATAACGTATAGTTAAAAGTTGAATATAGTAACGACCAGTCGCGATTGTGCATAGTACAGTGTATCCGATTTCAATTAACAAAAAGACCAGGCAAAAATGCAAAAGTGGAAAAACTGTTCTAGTGCTGCTTATAAGAGACTAATCCGACGTATTTTGTGACGAGAAATCGAATGGTGGAAACCGCGTTGCTCTCCGACCAATACTTTCGGCTGTAGCGACAATTGAATGATCATTGATGTCATAGTCACGTGCCCAGCAACGGCTCTTACTCCATGGAAACCAGGGAAATTTGCAATTTTTTAAACAGCTGCCGATGCCTGGGCCAATTCCGCATCTTTTAAAACCTTATTGATGTGGTTCAGTGATCAGTTGTACTTTTTACAGCAGACTGTATCTAGTACCTTGTGTTTTTTATGTACAAATGGTGTGCTTTTTCTACACGTAGATAAAGACATTGAGATTGTCTTGAACTTAGAAGTAAGACAATTGCTGGGTGAGTTAAATGGGCTTAGCCCAAAGATTTGACGTCTTCTGGGCTACAGAAGGGCACATAACTTATAGTCAAAAGTTGAATATAGTAATGACCAGTCGCGATTGTACATAGTAGAATGTATCCGATTTCAATTAACAAAAAGACCAGGCAAAAATGCAAAAGTGGAAAAACTGTTCCAGTGCTGATGGTAGGAAGCTAATCCGACGTATTTTGTGACGAGAAATCGAATGGTGGAAACCGCTTTGCTCTCCGACCAATACTTTTGGCTGTAGCCACAATTGAATGATCATTGATATCATAGTCACGTGCCCAGCAACGGCTCTTACTCCATGGAAACCAGGGAAATATGCAATTTTTTAACAGCTGCCGATGCCTGGCCCAATTCCGCATCTATTAGAACCTTATAGATGTGGTTCAGTGATCAGTTGTACTTTTTACAGCAGACTGTATCTAGTACATTGTGTTTTTTATGTACGAATGGTGTGGTTTTTCTACACGTAGATAAAGACATTGAGATTGTCTTGGACTTAAAAGTAAGACAATTGCTGGATGAGTTAAATGGGCTTAGCCCAAAGATTTGACGTCTTCTGGGCTACCGAAGGGCACATAACGTATAGTTAAAAGTTGAATATAGTAACGACCAGTCGCGATTGTGCATAGTACAGTGTATCCGATTTCAATTAACAAAAAGACCAGGCAAAAATGCAAAAGTGGAAAAACTGTTCCAGTGCTGCTTATAAGAGACTAATCCGACGTATTTTGTGACGAGAAATCGAATGGTGGAAACCGCATTGCTCTCCGACCAATACTTTTGGCTGTAGCGACAATTGAATGATCATTGATGTCATAGTCACGTGCCCAGCAACGGCTCTTACTCCATGGAAACCAGGGAAATTTGCAATTTTTTAAACAGCTGCCGATGCCTGGGCCAATTCCGCATCTTTTAAAACCTTATTGATGTGGTTCAGTGATCAGTTGTACTTTTTACAGCAGACTGTATCTAGTACCTTGTGTTTTTTATGTACAAATGGTGTGCTTTTTCTACACGTAGATAAAGACATTGAGATTGTCTTGGACTTAGAAGTAAGACAATTGCTGGGTGAGTTAAATGGGCTTAGCCCAAAGATTTGACGTCTTCTGGGCTACAGAAGGGCACATAACTTATAGTCAAAAGTTGAATATAGTAATGACCAGTCGCGATTGTACATAGTAGAATGTATCCGATTTCAATTAACAAAAAGACCAGGCAAAAATGCAAAAGTGGAAAAACTGTTCCAGTGCTGATGGTAGGAGGCTAATCCGACGTATTTTGTCACGAGAAATCGAATGGTGGAAACCGCTTTGCTCTCCGACCAATACTTTTGGCTGTAGCCACAATTGAATGATCATTGATGTCATAGTCACGTGCCCAGCAACGGCTCTTACTCCATGGAAACCAGGGAAATATGCAATTTTTTAACAGCTGCCGATGCCTGGCCCAATTCCGCATCTATTAGAACCTTATAGATGTGGTTCAGTGATCAGTTGTACTTTTTACAGCAGACTGTATCTAGTACATTGTGTTTTTTATGTACGAATGGTGTGGTTTTTCTACACGTAGATAAAGACATTGAGATTGTCTTGGACTTAAAAGTAAGACAATTGCTGGATGAGTTAAATGGGCTTAGCCCAAAGATTTGACGTCTTCTGGGCTACCGAAGGGCACATAACGTATAGTTAAAAGTTGAATATAGTAACGACCAGTCGCGATTGTGCATAGTACAGTGTAGCCGATTTCAATTAACAAAAAGACCAGGCAAAAATGCAAAAGTGGACAAACTGTTCCAGTGCTGCTGGTAAGAGGCTAATCCGACGTATTTTGTGACGAGAAATCGAATGGTGCAAACCGCGTTGCTCTCCCACCAATACTTTTGGCTGTAGCGACAATTGAATGATCATTGATGTCATAGTCACGTGCCCAGCAACGGCTCTTACTCCATGGAAACCAGGGAAATTTGCAATTTTTTAACAGCTGCCGATGCCTGGCCCAATTCCGCATCTATTAGAACCTTATAGATGTGGTTCAGTGATCAGTTGTACTTTTTACAGCAGACTGTATCTAGTACATTGTGTTTTTTATGTACGAATGGTGTGGTTTTTCTACACGTAGATAAAGACATTGAGATTGTCTTGGACTTAAAAGTAAGACAATTGCTGGATGAGTTAAATGGGCTTAGCCCAAAGATTTGACGTCTTCTGGGCTACCGAATTGCACATAACGTATAGTTAAAAGTTGAATATAGTAACGACCAGTCGCGATTGTGCATAGTACAGTGTATCCGATTTCAATTAACAAAAAGACCAGGCAAAAATGCAAAAGTGGAAAAACTGTTCCAGTGCTGCTTATAAGAGACTAATCCGACGTATTTTGTGACGAGAAATCGAATGGTGGAAACCGCGTTGCTCTCCGACCAATACTTTTGGCTGTAGCGACAATTGAATGATCATTGATGTCATAGTCACGTGCCCAGCAACGGCTCTTACTCCATGGAAACCAGGGAAATTTGCAATTTTTTAACAGCTGCCGATGCCTGGCCCAATTCCGCATCTATTAGAACCTTATAGATGTGGTTCAGTGATCAGTTGTACTTTTTACAGCAGACTGTATCTAGTACATTGTGTTTTTTATGTACGAATGGTGTGGTTTTTCTACACGTAGATAAAGACATTGAGATTGTCTTGGACTTAAAAGTAAGACAATTGCTGGATGAGTTAAATGGGCTTAGCCCAAAGATTTGACGTCTTCTGGGCTACCGAAGGGCACATAACGGATAGTTAAAAGTTGAATATAGTAACGACCAGTCGCGATTGTGCATAGTACAGTGTATCCGATTTCAATTAACAAAAAGACCAGGCAAAAATGCAAAAGTGGAAAAACTGTTCCAGTGCTGCTAGTAAGAGACTAATCCGACGTATTTTGTGACGAGAAATCGAATGGTGGAAACCGCGTTGCTCTCCGACCAATACTTTTGGCTGTAGCGACAATTGAATGATCATTGATGTCATAGTCACGTGCCCAGCAACGGCTCTTACTCCATGGAAACCAGGGAAATTTGCAATTTTTTAAACAGCTGCCGATGCCTGGGCCAATTCCGCATCTTTTAAAACCTTATTGATGTGGTTCAGTGATCAGTTGTACTTTTTACAGCAGACTGTATCTAGTACCTTGTGTTTTTTATGTACAAATGGTGTGGTTTTTCTACACGTAGATAAAGACATTGAGATTGTCTTGAACTTAGAAGTAAGACAATTGCTGGGTGAGTTAAATGGGCTTAGCCCAAAGATTTGACGTCTTCTGGGCTACAGAAGGGCACATAACTTATAGTCAAAAGTTGAATATAGTAATGACCAGTCGCGATTGTACATAGTAGAATGTATCCGATTTCAATTAACAAAAAGACCAGGCAAAAATGCAAAAGTAGAAAAACTGTTCCAGTGCTGATGGTAGGAAGCTAATCCGACGTATTTTGTGACGAGAAATCGAATGGTGGAAACCGCTTTGCTCTCCGACCAATACTTTTGGCTGTAGCCACAATTGAATGATCATTGATATCATAGTCACGTGCCCAGCAACGGCTCTTACTCCATGGAAACCAGGGAAATATGCAATTTTTTAACAGCTGCCGATGCCTGGCCCAATTCCGCATCTATTAGAACCTTATAGATGTGGTTCAGTGATCAGTTGTACTTTTTACAGCAGACTGTATCTAGTACATTGTGTTTTTTATGTACGAATGGTGTGGTTTTTCTACACGTAGATAAAGACATTGAGATTGTCTTGGACTTAAAAGTAAGACAATTGCTGGATGAGTTAAATGGGCTTAGCCCAAAGATTTGACGTCTTCTGGGCTACCGAAGGGCACATAACGTATAGTTAAAAGTTGAATATAGTAACGACCAGTCGCGATTGTGCATAGTACAGTGTATCCGATTTCAATTAACAAAAAGACCAGGCAAAAATGCAAAAGTGGAAAAACTGTTCCAGTGCTGCTTATAAGAGACTAATCCGACGTATTTTGTGACGAGAAATCGAATGGTGCAAACCGCGTTGCTCTCCGACCAATACTTTTGGCTGTAGCGACAATTGAATGATCATTGATGTCATAGTCACGTGCCCAGCAACGGCTCTTACTCCATGGAAACCAGGGAAATTTGCAATTTTTTAAACAGCTGCCGATGCCTGGGCCAATTCCGCATCTTTTAAAACCTTATTGATGTGGTTCAGTGATCAGTTGTACTTTTTACAGCAGACTGTATCTAGTACCTTGTGTTTTTTATGTACAAATGGTGTGCTTTTTCTACACGTAGATAAAGACATTGAGATTGTCTTGGACTTAGAAGTAAGACAATTGCTGGGTGAGTTAAATGGGCTTAGCCCAAAGATTTGACGTCTTCTGGGCTACAGAAGGGCACATAACTTATAGTCAAAAGTTGAATATAGTAATGACCAGTCGCGATTGTACATAGTAGAATGTATCCGATTTCAATTAACAAAAAGACCAGGCAAAAATGCAAAAGTGGAAAAACTGTTCCAGTGCTGATGGTAGGAAGCTAATCCGACGTATTTTGTGACGAGAAATCGAATGGTGGAAACCGCTTTGCTCTCCGACCAATACTTTTGGCTGTAGCCACAATTGAATGATCATTGATGTCATAGTCACGTGCCCAGCAACGGCTCTTACTCCATGGAAACCAGGGAAATATGCAATTTTTTAACAGCTGCCGATGCCTGGCCCAATTCCGCATCTATTAGAACCTTATAGATGTGGTTCAGTGATCAGTTGTACTTTTTACAGCAGACTGTATCTAGTACATTGTGTTTTTTATGTACGAATGGTGTGGTTTTTCTACACGTAGATAAAGACATTGAGATTGTCTTGGACTTAAAAGTAAGACAATTGCTGGATGAGTTAAATGGGCTTAGCCCAAAGATTTGACGTCTTCTGGGCTACCGAAGGGCACATAACGTATAGTTAAAAGTTGAATATAGTAATGACCAGTCGCGATTGTGCATAGTACAGTGTATCCGATTTCAATTAACAAAAAGACCAGGCAAAAATGCAAAAGTGGAAAAAACTGTTCCAGTGCTGCTGGTAAGAAGGTAATCCGACGTATTTTGTGACGAGAAATCGAATGGTGCAAACCGCGTTGCTCTCCGACCAATACTTTTGGCTGTAGCGACAATTGAATGATCATTGATGTCATAGTCACGTGCCCAGCAACGGCTCTTACTCCATGGAAACCAGGGAAATTTGCAATTTTTTAAACAGCTGCCGATGCCTGGCCCAATTCCGCATCTATTAGAACCTTATAGATGTGGTTCAGTGATCAGTTGTACTTTTTACAGCAGACTGTATCTAGTACATTGTGTTTTTTATGTACGAATGGTGTGGTTTTTCTACACGTAGATAAAGACATTGAGATTGTCTTGGACTTAAAAGTAAGACAATTGCTGGATGAGTTAAATGGGCTTAGCCCAAAGATTTGACGTCTTCTGGGCTACAGAAGGGCACATAACGTATAGTTAAAAGTTGAATATAGTAACGACCAGTCGCGATTGTGCATAGTACAGTGTATCCGATTTCAATTAACAAAAAGACCAGGCAAAAATGCAAAAGTGGAAAAACTGTTCCAGTGCTGCTGGTAAGAAGGTAATCCGACGTATTTTGTGACGAGAAATCGAATGGTGCAAACCGCGTTGCTCTCCGACCAATACTTTTGGCTGTAGCGACAATTGAATGATCATTGATGTCATAGTCACGTGCCCAGCAACGGCTCTTACTCCATGGAAACCAGGGAAATTTGCAATTTTTTAACAGCTGCCGATGCCTGGCCCAATTCCGCATCTATTAGAACCTTATAGATGTGGTTCAGTGATCAGTTGTACTTTTTACAGCAGACTGTATCTAGTACATTGTGTTTTTTATGTACGAATGGTGTGGTTTTTCTACACGTAGATAAAGACATTGAGATTGTCTTGGACTTAAAAGTAAGACAATTGCTGGGTGAGTTTAATGGGTTTAGCCCAAAGATTTGACGTCTTCTGGGCTACCGAAGGGCACATAACTTATAGTCAAAAGTTGAATATAATAATGACCAGTCGCGATTGTGCATAGTACAGTGTAGCCGATTTCCATTAACAAAAAGACCAGGCAAAAATGCAAAAGTGGAAAAACTGTTCCAGTGCTACTGGTAAGAGGCTAATCCGACGTATTTTGTCACGAGAAATCGAATGGTGCAAACCGCGTTGCTCTCCGACCAATACTTTTGGCTGTAGCCACAATTGAATGATCATTGATGTCATAGTCACGTGCCCAGCAACGGCTCTTACTCCATGGAAACCAGGGAAATATGCAATTTTTTAACAGCTGCCGATGCCTGGCCCAATTCCGCATCAATTAGAACCTTATAGATGTGGTTCAGTGATCAGTTGTACTTTTTACAGCAGACTGTATCTAGTACATTGTGTTTTTTATGTACGAATGGTGTGGTTTTTCTACACGTAGATAAAGACATTGAGATTGTCTTGGACTTAAAAGTAAGACAATTGCTGGATGAGTTAAATGGGCTTAGCCCAAAGATTTGACGTCTTCTGGGCTACAGAAGGGCACATAACTTATGGTCAAAAGTTGAATATAGTAATGACCAGTCGCGATTGTACATAGTAGATTCTATCCGATTTCAAATTAACAAAAAGACCAGGCAAAAATGCAAAAGTGGAAAAACTGTTCCAGTGCTGCTGGTAAGAGGCTAATCCGACGTATTTTGTGACGAGAAATCGAATGGTGCAAACCGCGTTGCTCTCCGACCAATACTTTTGGCTGTAGCGACAATTGAATGATCATTGATGTCATAGTCACGTGCCCAGCAACGGCTCTTACTCCATGGAAACCAGGGAAATTTGCAATTTTTTAACAGCTGCCGATGCCTGGCCCAATTCCGCATCTATTAGAACCTTATAGATGTGGTTCAGTGATCAGTTGTACTTTTTACAGCAGACTGTATCTAGTACATTGTGTTTTTTATGTACGAATGGTGTGGTTTTTCTACACGTAGATAAAGACATTGAGATTGTCTTGGACTTAAAAGTAAGACAATTGCTGGATGAGTTAAATGGGCTTAGCCCAAAGATTTGACGTCTTCTGGGCTACCGAAGGGCACATAACGTATAGTTAAAAGTTGAATATAGTAACGACCAGTCGCGATTGTGCATAGTACAGTGTATCCGATTTCAATTAACAAAAAGACCAGGCAAAAATGCAAAAGTGGAAAAACTGTTCCAGTGCTGCTTATAAGAGACTAATCCGACGTATTTTGTGACGAGAAATCGAATGGTGCAAACCGCGTTGCTCTCCGACCAATACTTTTGGCTGTAGCGACAATTGAATGATCATTGATGTCATAGTCACGTGCCCAGCAACGGCTCTTACTCCATGGAAACCAGGGAAATTTGCAATTTTTTAAACAGCTGCCGATGCCTGGGCCAATTCCGCATCTTTTAAAACCTTATTGATGTGGTTCAGTGATCAGTTGTACTTTTTACAGCAGACTGTATCTAGTACATTGTGTTTTTTATGTACAAATGGTGTGCTTTTTCTACACGTAGATAAAGACATTGAGATTGTCTTGGACTTAGAAGTAAGACAATTGCTGGATGAGTTAAATGGGCTTAGCCCAAAGATTTGACGTCTTCTGGGCTACCGAAGGGCACATAACGTATAGTTAAAAGTTGAATATAGTAACGACCAGTCGCGATTGTGCATAGTACAGTGTATCCGATTTCAATTAACAAAAAGACCAGGCAAAAATGCAAAAGTGGAAAAACTGTTCCAGTGCTGCTGGTAAGAAGGTAATCCGACGTATTTTGTGACGAGAAATCGAATGGTGCAAACCGCGTTGCTCTCCGACCAATACTTTTGGCTGTAGCGACAATTGAATGATCATTGATGTCATAGTCACGTGCCCAGCAACGGCTCTTACTCCATGGAAACCAGGGAAATATGCAATTTTTTAAACAGCTGCCGATGCCTGGCCCAATTCCGCATCTATTAGAACCTTATAGATGTGGTTCAGTGATCAGTTGTACTTTTTACAGCAGACTGTATCTAGTGCATTGTGTTTTTTATGTACGAATGGTGTGGTTTTTCTACACGTAGATAAAGACATTGAGATTGTCTTGGACTTAAAAGTAAGACAATTGCTGGATGAGTTAAATGGGCTTAGCCCAAAGATTTGACGTCTTCTGGGCTACCGAAGGGCACATAACGTATAGTTAAAAGTTGAATATAGTAACGACCAGTCGCGATTGTGCATAGTACAGTGTATCCGATTTCAATTAACAAAAAGACCAGGCAAAAATGCAAAAGTGGAAAAACTGTTCCAGTGCTGCTGGTAAGAGACTAATCCGGCGTATTTTGTGACGAGAAATCGAATGGTGCAAACCGCGTTGCTCTCCGACCAATACTTTTGGCTGTAGCGACAATTGAATGATCATTGATGTCATAGTCACGTGCCCAGCAACGGCTCTTACTCCATGGAAACCAGGGAAATTTGCAATTTTTTAACAGCTGCCGATGCCTGGCCCAATTCCGCATCTATTAGAACCTTATAGATGTGGTTCAGTGATCAGTTGTACTTTTTACAGCAGACTGTATCTAGTACATTGTGTTTTTTATGTACGAATGGTGTGGTTTTTCTACACGTAGATAAAGACATTGAGATTGTCTTGGACTTAAAAGTAAGACAATTGCTGGATGAGTTAAATGGGCTTAGCCCAAAGATTTGACGTCTTCTGGGCTACCGAAGGGCACATAACGTATAGTTAAAAGTTGAATATAGTAACGACCAGTCGCGATTGTGCATAGTACAGTGTATCCGATTTCAATTAACAAAAAGACCAGGCAAAAATGCAAAAGTGGAAAAACTGTTCCAGTGCTGCTTATAAGAGACTAATCCGACGTATTTTGTGACGAGAAATCGAATGGTGCAAACCGCGTTGCTCTCTGACCAATACTTTTGGCTGTAGCGACAATTGAATGATCATTGATGTCATAGTCACGTGCCCAGCAACGGCTCTTACTCCATGGAAACCAGGGAAATATGCAATTTTTTAAACAGCTGCCGATGCCTGGCCCAATTCCGCATCTATTAGAACCTTATAGATGTGGTTCAGTGATCAGTTGTACTTTTTACAGCAGACTGTATCTAGTGCATTGTGTTTTTTATGTACGAATGGTGTGGTTTTTCTACACGTAGATAAAGACATTGAGATTGTCTTGGACTTAAAAGTAAGACAATTGCTGGATGAGTTAAATGGGCTTAGCCCAAAGATTTGACGTCTTCTGGGCTACCGAAGGGCACATAACGTATAGTTAAAAGTTGAATATAGTAACGACCAGTCGCGATTGTGCATAGTACAGTGTATCCGATTTCAATTAACAAAAAGACCAGGCAAAAATGCAAAAGTGGAAAAACTGTTCCAGTGCTGCTGGTAAGAGACTAATCCGGCGTATTTTGTGACGAGAAATCGAATGGTGCAAACCGCGTTGCTCTCCGACCAATACTTTTGGCTGTAGCGACAATTGAATGATCATTGATGTCATAGTCACGTGCCCAGCAACGGCTCTTACTCCATGGAAACCAGGGAAATTTGCAATTTTTTAACAGCTGCCGATGCCTGGCCCAATTCCGCATCTATTAGAACCTTATAGATGTGGTTCAGTGATCAGTTGTACTTTTTACAGCAGACTGTATCTAGTACATTGTGTTTTTTATGTACGAATGGTGTGGTTTTTTTACACGTAGATAAAGACATTGAGATTGTCTTGGACTTAAAAGTAAGACAATTGCTGGATGAGTTAAATGGGCTTAGCCCAAAGATTTGACGTCTTCTGGGCTACCGAAGGGCACATAACGTATAGTTAAAAGTTGAATATAGTAACGACCAGTCGCGATTGTGCATAGTACAGTGTATCCGATTTCAATTAACAAAAAGACCAGGCAAAAATGCAAAAGTGGAAAAACTGTTCCAGTGCTGCTTATAAGAGACTAATCCGACGTATTTTGTGACGAGAAATCGAATGGTGCAAACCGCGTTGCTCTCTGACCAATACTTTTGGCTGTAGCGACAATTGAATGATCATTGATGTCATAGTCACGTGCCCAGCAACGGCTCTTACTCCATGGAAACCAGGGAAATTTGCAATTTTTTAAACAGCTGCCGATGCCTGGGCCAATTTCGCATCTTTTAAAACCTTATTGATGTGGTTCAGTGATCAGTTGTACTTTTTACAGCAGACTGTATCTAGTACCTTGTGTTTTTTATGTACAAATGGTGTGCTTTTTCTACACGTAGATAAAGACATTGAGATTGTCTTGGACTTAGAAGTAAGACAATTGCTGGATGAGTTAAATGGGCTTAGCCCAAAGATTTGACGTCTTCTGGGCTACAGAAGGGCACATAACTTATAGTCAAAAGTTGAATATAGTAATGACCAGTCGCGATTGTGCATAGTAGAATGTATCCGATTTCAATTAACAAAAAGACCAGGCAAAAATGCAAAAGTGGAAAAACTGTTCCAGTGCTGATGGTAGGAAGCTAATCCGACGTATTTTGTGACGACAAATCGAATGGTGGAAACCGCGTTGCTCTCCGACCAATACTTTTGGCTGTAGCGACAATTGAATGATCATTGATGTCATAGTCACGTGCCCAGCAACGGCTCTTACTCCATGGAAACCAGGGAAATATGCAATTTTTTAACAGCTGCCGATGCCTGGCCCAATTCCGCATCTATTAGAACCTTATAGATGTGGTTCAGTGATCAGTTGTACTTTTACAGCAGACTGTATCTAGTACATTGTGTTTTTTATGTACGAATGGTGTGGTTTTTCTACACGGAGATAAAGACATTGAGATTGTCTTGGACTTAAAAGTAAGACAATTGCTGGATGAGTTAAATGGGCTTAGCCCAAAGATTTGACGTCTTCTGGGCTACCGAAGGGCACATAACGTATAGTTAAAAGTTGAATATAGTAACGACCAGTCGCGATTGTGCATAGTACAGTGTATCCGATTTCAATTAACAAAAAGACCAGGCAAAAATGCAAAAGTGGAAAAACTGTTCCAGTGCTGCTTATAAGAGACTAATCCGACGTATTTTGTGACGAGAAATCGAATGGTGCAAACCGCGTTGCTCTCCGACCAATACTTTTGGCTGTAGCGACAATTGAATGATCATTGATGTCATAGTCACGTGCCCAGCAACGGCTCTTACTCCATGGAAACCAGGGAAATTTGCAATTTTTTAAACAGCTGCCGATGCCTGGGCCAATTCCGCATCTTTTAAAACCTTATTGATGTGGTTCAGTGATCAGTTGTACTTTTTACAGCAGACTGTATCTAGTACATTGTGTTTTTTATGTACAAATGGTGTGCTTTTTCTACACGTAGATAAAGACATTGAGATTGTCTTGGACTTAGAAGTAAGACAATTGCTGGATGAGTTAAATGGGCTTAGCCCAAAGATTTGACGTCTTCTGGGCTACCGAAGGGCACATAACGTATAGTTAAAAGTTGAATATAGTAACGACCAGTCGCGATTGTGCATAGTACAGTGTATCCGATTTCAATTAACAAAAAGACCAGGCAAAAATGCAAAAGTGGAAAAACTGTTCCAGTGCTGCTGGTAAGAAGGTAATCCGACGTATTTTGTGACGAGAAATCGAATGGTGCAAACCGCGTTGCTCTCCGACCAATACTTTTGGCTGTAGCGACAATTGAATGATCATTGATGTCATAGTCACGTGCCCAGCAACGGCTCTTACTCCATGGAAACCAGGGAAATATGCAATTTTTTAAACAGCTGCCGATGCCTGGCCCAATTCCGCATCTATTAGAACCTTATAGATGTGGTTCAGTGATCAGTTGTACTTTTTACAGCAGACTGTATCTAGTGCATTGTGTTTTTTATGTACGAATGGTGTGGTTTTTCTACACGTAGATAAAGACATTGAGATTGTCTTGGACTTAAAAGTAAGACAATTGCTGGATGAGTTAAATGGGCTTAGCCCAAAGATTTGACGTCTTCTGGGCTACCGAAGGGCACATAACGTATAGTTAAAAGTTGAATATAGTAACGACCAGTCGCGATTGTGCATAGTACAGTGTATCCGATTTCAATTAACAAAAAGACCAGGCAAAAATGCAAAAGTGGAAAAACTGTTCCAGTGCTGCTGGTAAGAGACTAATCCGGCGTATTTTGTGACGAGAAATCGAATGGTGCAAACCGCGTTGCTCTCCGACCAATACTTTTGGCTGTAGCGACAATTGAATGATCATTGATGTCATAGTCACGTGCCCAGCAACGGCTCTTACTCCATGGAAACCAGGGAAATTTGCAATTTTTTAACAGCTGCCGATGCCTGGCCCAATTCCGCATCTATTAGAACCTTATAGATGTGGTTCAGTGATCAGTTGTACTTTTTACAGCAGACTGTATCTAGTACATTGTGTTTTTTATGTACGAATGGTGTGGTTTTTCTACACGTAGATAAAGACATTGAGATTGTCTTGGACTTAAAAGTAAGACAATTGCTGGATGAGTTAAATGGGCTTAGCCCAAAGATTTGACGTCTTCTGGGCTACCGAAGGGCACATAACGTATAGTTAAAAGTTGAATATAGTAACGACCAGTCGCGATTGTGCATAGTACAGTGTATCCGATTTCAATTAACAAAAAGACCAGGCAAAAATGCAAAAGTGGAAAAACTGTTCCAGTGCTGATGGTAGGAGGCTAATCCGACGTATTTTGTGACGACAAATCGAATGGTGGAAACCGCGTTGCTCTCTGACCAATACTTTTGGCTGTAGCGACAATTGAATGATCATTGATGTCATAGTCACGTGCCCAGCAACGGCTCTTACTCCATGGAAACCAGGGAAATTTGCAATTTTTTAAACAGCTGCCGATGCCTGGGCCAATTTCGCATCTTTTAAAACCTTATTGATGTGGTTCAGTGATCAGTTGTACTTTTTACAGCAGACTGTATCTAGTACCTTGTGTTTTTTATGTACAAATGGTGTGCTTTTTCTACACGTAGATAAAGACATTGAGATTGTCTTGGACTTAGAAGTAAGACAATTGCTGGATGAGTTAAATGGGCTTAGCCCAAAGATTTGACGTCTTCTGGGCTACCGAAGGGCACATAACTTATAGTCAAAAGTTGAATATAGTAATAACCAGTCGCGATTGTACATAGTAGAATGTATCCGATTTCAATTAACAAAAAGACCAGGCAAAAATGCAAAAGTGGAAAAACTGTTCCAGTGCTGATGGTAGGAGGCTAATCCGACGTATTTTGTGACGACAAATCGAATGGTGGAAACCGCGTTGCTCTCCGACCAATACTTTTGGCTGTAGCGACAATTGAATGATCATTGATGTCATAGTCACGTGCCAGCAACGGCTCTACTCCATGGAAACCAGGGAAATATGCAATTTTTTAAACAGCTGCCGATGCCTGGGCCAATTCCGCATCTATTAGAACCTTATTGATGTGGGTCAGTGATCAGTTGTACTTTTTACAGCAGACTGTATCTAGTACCTTGTGTTTTTTATGTACAAATGGTGTGGTTTTTCTACACGTAGATAAAGACATTGAGATTGTCTTGGACTTAGAAGTAAGACAATTGCTGGATGAGTTTAAATGGGCTTAGCCCAAAGATTTGACGTCTTCTGGGCTACCGAAGGGCACATAACGTATAGTTAAAAGTTGAATATAGTAACGACCAGTCGCGATTGTGCATAGTACAGTGTATCCGATTTCAATTAACAAAAAGACCCAGGCAAAAATGCAAAAGTGGAAAAACTGTTCCAGTGCTGCTGTTAAGAAGGTAATCCGACGTATTTTGTGACGAGAAATCGAATGGTGCAAACCGCGTTGCTCTCCGACCAATACTTTTAGCTGTAGCGACAATTGAATGATCATTGATGTCATAGTCACGTGCCCAGCAACGGCTCTTACTCCATGGAAACCAGGGAAATTTGCAATTTTTTAAACAGCTGCCGATGCCTGGGCCAATTCCGCATCTTTTAAAACCTTATTGATGTGGTTCAGTGATCAGTTGTACTTTTTACAGCAGACTGTATCTAGTACCTTGTGTTTTTTATGTACAAATGGTGTGCTTTTTCTACACGTAGATAAAGACATTGAGATTGTCTTGGACTTAGAAGTAAGACAATTGCTGGGTGAGTTAAATGGGCTTAGCCCAAAGATTTGACGTCTTCTGGGCTACAGAAGGGCACATAACTTATAGTCAAAAGTTGAATATAGTAATGACCAGTCGCGATTGTACATAGTAGAATGTATCCGATTTCAATTAACAAAAAGACCAGGCAAAAATGCAAAAGTGGAAAAACTGTTCCAGTGCTGATGGTAGGAGGCTAATCCGACGTATTTTGTGACGAGAAATCGAATGGTGGAAACCGCGTTGCTCTCCGACCAATACTTTTGGCTGTAGCCACAATTGAATGATCATTGATGTCATAGTCACGTGCCCAGCAACGGCTCTTACTCCATGGAAACCAGGGAAATATGCAATTTTTTAACAGCTGCCGATGCCTGGCCCAATTCCGCATCTATTAGAACCTTATAGATGTGGTTCAGTGATCAGTTGTACTATTTACAGCAGACTGTATCTAGTACATTGTGTTTTTTATGTACGAATGGTGTGGTTTTTCTACACGTAGATAAAGACATTGAGATTGTCTTGGACTTAAAAGTAAGACAATTGCTGGATGAGTTAAATGGGCTTTAGCCCAAAGATTTGACGTCTTCTGGGCTACCGAAGGGCACATAACGTATAGTTAAAAGTTGAATATAGTAACGACCAGTCGCGATTGTGCATAGTACAGTGTATCCGATTTCAATTAACAAAAAGACCAGGCAAAAATGCAAAAGTGGAAAAACTGTTCCAGTGCTGCTGGTAAGAGGCTAATCCGCCGTATTTTGTGACGAGAAATCGAATGGAGCAAACCGCGTTGCTCTCCGACCAATACTTTTGCTGTAGCGACAATTGAATGATCATTGATGTCATAGTCACGTGCCCAGCAACGGCTCTTACTCCATGGAAACCAGGGAAATTTGCAATTTTTTAAACAGCTGCCGATGCCTGGGCCAATCCGCATCTTTTAAAACCTTATGATGTGGTTCAGTGATCAGTTGTACTTTTTACAGCAGACTGTATCTAGTACCTTGTGTTTTTTATGTACAAATGGTGTGGTTTTTCTACACGTAGATAAAGACATTGAGATTGTCTTGGACTTAGAAGTAAGACAATTGCTGGTGAGTTAAATGGGCTTAGCCCAAAGATTTGACGTCTTCTGCGCTACAGAAGGGCACATAACTTATAGTCAAAAGTTGAATATAGTAACGACCAGTCGCGATTGTACATAGTAGAATGTATCCGATTTAAATTAACAAAAAGACCAGGCAAAAATGCAAAAGTGGAAAAACTGTTCCAGTGCTGCTGGTAAGAGGCTAATCCGACGTATTTTGTGACGAGAAATCGAATGGTGGAAACCGCGTTGCTCTCCGACCAATACTTTTGGCTGTAGCGACAATTGAATGATCATTGATGTCATAGTCACGTGCCCAGCAACGGCTCTTACTCCATGGAAACCAGGGGAAATATGCAATTTTTTTAACAGCTGCCGATGCCTGGCCCAATTCCGCATCTATTAGAACCTTATTGATGTGGTTCAGTGATCAGTTGTACTTTTTACAGCAGACTGTATCTAGTACATTGTGTTTTTTTATGTACGAATGGTGTGGTTTTTCTACACGTAGATAAAGACATTGAGATTGTCTTGGACTTAAAAGTAAGACAATTGCTGGATGAGTTAAATGGGCTTAGCCCAAAGATTTGACGTCTTCTGGGCTACAGAAGGGCACATAACTTATAGTCAAAAGTTGAATATAGTATTGACTAGTCGCGATTGTACATAGTAGAATGTATCCGATTTAAATTAACAAAAAGACCAGGCAAAAATGCAAAAGTGGAAAAACTGTTCCAGTGATGCTGGTAAGAGGCTAATCCGACGTATTTTGTGACGAGAAATCGAATGGTGGAAACCGCGTTGGTCTCCGACCAATACTTTTGGCTGTAGCGACAATTGAATGATCATTGATGTCATAGTCACGTGCCCAGCAACGGCTCTTACTCCATGGAAACCAGGGAAATATGCAATTTTTTAACAGCTGCCGATGCCTGGCCCAATTCCGCATCTATTAGAACCTTATTGATGTGGTTCAGTGATCAGTTGTACTTTTTACAGCAGACTGTATCTAGTACATTGTGTTCTTTATGTACGAATGGTGTGGTTTTTCTACACGTAGATAAAGACATTGAGATTGTCTTGGACTTAAAAGTAAGACAATTGCTGGATGAGTTAAATGGGCTTAGCCCAAAGATTTGACGTCTTTCTGGGCTACAGAAGGGCACATAACTTATAGTTAAAAGTTGAATATAGGAATGACCAGTCGCGATTGTACATAGTAGATTCTATCCGATTTCAAATTAACAAAAGACCAGGCAAAAATGCAAAAGTGGAAAAACTGTTCCAATGCTGCTGGTAAGAGGCTAATCCGACGTATTTTGTGACGAGAAATCGAATGGTGGAAACCGCGTTGCTCTCCGACCAATACTTTTGGCTGTAGCGACAATTGAATGATCATTGATGTCATAGTCACGTGCCCAGCAACGGCTCTTACTCCATGGAAACCAGGGAAATTTGCAATTTTTTAAACAGCTGCCGATGCCTGGGCCAATTCCGCATCTTTTAAACCCTTATTGATGTGGTTCAGTGATCAGTTGTACTTTTTACAGCAGACTGTATCTAGTACATTGTGTTTTTTTATGTACAAATGGTGTGCTTTTTCTACACGTAGATAAAGACATTGAGATTGTCTTGGACTTAGAAGTAAGACAATTGCTGGGTGAGTTAAATGGGCTTAGCCCAAAGATTTGACGTCTTCTGGGCTACAGAAGGGCACATAACTTATAGTCAAAAGTTGAATATAGTAATGACCAGTCGCGATTGTACATAGTAGAATGTATCCGATTTCAATTAACAAAAAGACCAGGCAAAAATGCAAAAGTGGAAAAACTGTTCCAGTGCTGATGGTAAGAGGCTAATCCGACGTATTTTGTGACGAGAAATCGAATGGTGGAAACCGCGTTGCTCTCCGACCAATACTTTTGGCTGTAGCCACAATTGAATGATCATTGATGTCATAGTCACGTGCCCAGCAACGGCTCTTACTCCATGGAAACCAGGGAAATTTGCAATTTTTTAAACAGCTGCCGATGCCTGGGCCAATTCCGCATCTTTTAAAACCTTATTGATGTGGTTCAGTGATCAGTTGTACTTTTTACAGCAGACTGTATCTAGTACCTTGTGTTTTTTATGTACAAATGGTGTGGTTTTTCTACACGTAGATAAAGACATTGAGATTGTCTTGGACTTAGAAGTAAGACAATTGCTGGGTGAGTTAAATGGGCTTAGCCCAAAGATTTGACGTCTTCTGGGCTACAGAAGGGCACATAACTTATAGTCAAAAAGTTGAATATAGTAATGACCAGTCGCGATTGTACATAGTAGAATGTATCCGATTTAAATTAACAAAAAGACCAGGCAAAAATGCAAAAGTGGAAAAAACTGTTCCAGTGCTGCTGGTAAGAGGCTAATCCGACGTATTTTGTGACGAGAAATCGAATGGTGCAAACCGCGTTGCTCTCCGACCAATACTTTTGGCTGTAGCGACAATTGAATGATCATTGATGTCATAGTCACGTGCCCAGCAACGGCTCTTACTCCATGGAAACCAGGGAAATATGCAATTTTTTAACAGCTGCCGATGCCTGGCCCAATTCCGCATCTATTAGAACCTTATTGATGTGGTTCAGTGATCAGTTGTACTTTTTACAGCAGACTGTATCTAGTACCTTGTGTTTTTTATGTACAAATGGTGTGCTTTTTCTACACGTAGATAAAGACATTGAGATTGTCTTGGACTTAGAAGTAAGACAATTGCTGGGTGAGTTAAATGGGCTTAGCCCAAAGATTTGACGTCCTTCTGGGCTACAGAAGGGCACATAACTTATAGTCAAAAGTTGAATATAGTAATAACCAGTCGCGATTGTACATAGTAGAATGTATCCGATTTCAATTAACAAAAAGACCAGGCAAAAATGCAAAAGTGGAAAAACTGTTCCAGTGCTGATGGTAGTAAGCTAATCCGACGTATTTTGTGACGAGAAATCGAATGGTGGAAACCGCTTTGCTCTCCGACCAATACTTTTGGCTGTAGCCACAATTGAATGATCATTGATGTCATAGTCACGTGCCCAGCAACGGCTCTTACTCCATGGAAACCAGGGAAATATGCAATTTTTTAACAGCTGCCGATGCCTGGCCCAATTCCGCATCTATTAGAACCTTATAGATGTGGTTCAGTGATCAGTTGTACTTTTTACAGCAGACTGTATCTAGTACATTGTGTTTTTTTATGTACGAATGGTGTGGGTTTTTCTACACGTAGATAAAGACATTGAGATTGTCTTGGACTTAAAAGTAAGACAATTGCTGGATGAGTTAAATGGGCTTAGCCCAAAGATTTGACGTCTTCTGGGCTACCGAAGGGCACATAACGTATAGTTAAAAGTTGAATATAGTAACGACCAGTCGCGATTGTGCATAGTACAGTGTATCCGATTTCAATTAACAAAAAGACCAGGCAAAAATGCAAAAGTGGAAAAACTGTTCCAGTGCTGCTGGTAAGAGGCTAATCCGACGTATTTTGTCACCAGAAATCGAATGGTGCAAACCGCGTTGCTCTCCGACCAATACTTTTGGCTGTAGCCACAATTGAATGATCATTGATGTCATAGTCACGTGCCCAGCAACGGCTCTTACTCCATGGAAACCAGGGAAATTTGCAATTTTTTAACAGCTGCCGATGCCTGGCCCAATTCCGCATCTATTAGAACCTTATAGATGTGGTTCAGTGATCAGTTGTACTTTTTACAGCAGACTGTATCTAGTACATTGTGTTTTTTATGTGCGAATGGTGTGGTTTTTCTACACGTAGATAAAGACATTGAGATTGTCTTGGACTTAAAAGTAAGACAATTGCTGGATGAGTTAAATGGGCTTAGCCCAAGATTTGACGTCTTCTGGGCTACCGAAGGGCACATAACGTATAGTTAAAAGTTGAATATAGTAACGACCAGTCGCGATTGTGCATAGTACAGTGTATCCGATTTCAATTAACAAAAAGACCAGGCAAAAATGCAAAAGTGGAAAAACTGTTCCAGTGCTGCTGGTAAGAGGCTAATCCGACGTATTTTGTGACGAGAAATCGAATGGCGCAAACCGCGTTGCTCTCCGACCAATACTTTTGGCTGTAGCGACAATTGAATGATCATTGATGTCATAGTCACGTGCCCAGCAACGGCTCTTACTCCATGGAAACCAGGGAAATTTGCAATTTTTTAACAGCTGCCGATGCCTGGCCCAATTCCGCATCTATTAGAACCTTATAGATGTGGTTCAGTGATCAGTTGTACTTTTTACAGCAGACTGTATCTAGTACATTGTGTTTTTTATGTACGAATGGTGTGGTTTTTCTACACGTAGATAAAGACATTGAGATTGTCTTGGACTTAAAAGTAAGACAATTGCTGGATGAGTTAAATGGGCTTAGCCCAAAGATTTGACGTCTTCTGGGCTACCGAAGGGCACATAACGTATAGTTAAAAGTTGAATATAGTAACGACCAGTCGCGATTGTGCATAGTACAGTGTATCCGATTTCAATTAACAAAAAGACCAGGCAAAAATGCAAAAGTGGAAAAACTGTTCCAGTGCTGCTTATAAGAGACTAATCCGACGTATTTTGTGACGAGAAATCGAATGGTGGAAACCGCGTTGCTCTCCGACCAATACTTTTGGCTGTAGCGACAATTGAATGATCATTGATGTCATAGTCACGTGCCCAGCAACGGCTCTTACTCAATGGAAACCAGGGAAATTTGCAATTTTTTAAACAGCTGCCGATGCCTGGGCCAATTCCGCATCTTTTAAAACCTTATTGATGTGGTTCAGTGATCAGTTGTACTTTTTACAGCAGACTGTATCTAGTACCTTGTGTTTTTTATGTACAAATGGTGTGCTTTTTCTACACGTTAGATAAAGACATTGAGATTGTCTTGGACTTAGAAGTAAGACAATTGCTGGGTGAGTTAAATGGGCTTAGCCCAAAGATTTGACGTCTTCTGGGCTACAGAAGGGGCACATAACTTATAGTCAAAAGTTGAATATAGTAATGACCAGTCGCGATTGTACATAGTAGAATGTATCCGATTTCAATTAACAAAAAGACCAGGCAAAAATGCAAAAGTAGAAAAAACTGTTCCAGTGCTGCTGGTAAGAGACTAATCCGGCGTATTTTGTGACGAGAAATCGAATGGTGCAAACCGCGTTGCTCTCCGACCAATACTTTTGGCTGTAGCCACAATTGAATGATCATTGATGGCATAGTCACGTGCCCAGCAACGGCTCTTACTCCATGGAAACCAGGGAAATTTGCAATTTTTTAACAGCTGCCGATGCCTGGCCAATTCCGCATCTATTAGAACCTTATAGATGTGGTTCAGTGATCAGTTGTACTTTTACAGCAGACTGTATCTAGTACATTGTGTTTTTTATGTACGAATGGGTTTGGTTTTTCTACACGTAGATAAAGACATTGAGATTGTCTTGGACTTAAAAGTAAGACAATTGCTGGATGAGTTAAATGGGCTTAGCCCAAAGATTTGACGTCTTCTGGGCTACCGAAGGGCACATAACGTATAGTTAAAAGTTGAATATAGTAACGACCAGTCGCGATTGTGCATAGTACAGTGTATCTGATTTCAATTAACAAAAAGACCAGGCAAAAATGCAAAGTGGAAAACTGTTCCAGTGCTGCTTATAAGAGACTAATCCGACGTATTTTGTGACGAGAAAACCAATGGTGCAAACCGCGTTGCTCTCCGACCAATACTTTTGGCTGTAGCGACAATTGAATGATCATTGATGTCATAGTCACGTGCCCAGCAACGGCTCTTACTCCATGGAAACCAGGGAAATTTGCAATTTTTTAACAGCTGCCGATGCCTGCCCAATTCCGCATCTATTAGAACCCTTATAGATGTGGTTCAGTGATCAGTTGTACTTTTTTACAGCAGACTGTATCTAGTACATTGTGTTTTTTATGTACGAATGGTGTGGGTTTTTCTACACGTAGATAAAGACATTGAGATTGTCTTGGACTTAAAAGTAAGACAATTGCTGGATGAGTTAAATGGGCTTAGCCCAAAGATTTGACGTCTTCTGGGCTACCGAAGGGCACATAACGTATAGTTAAAAGTTGAATATAGTAACGACCAGTCGCGATTGTGCATAGTACAGTGTATCCGATTTCAATTAACAAAAAGACCAGGCAAAAATGCAAAAGTGGAAAAAACTGTTCCAGTGCTGCTTATAGAGGACTAATCCGACGTATTTTGTGACGAGAAATCGAATGGTGGAAACCGCGTTGCTCTCCGACCAATACTTTTGGCTGTAGCGACAATTGAATGATCATTGATGTCATAGTCACGTGCCCAGCAACGGCACTTACTCCATGGAAACAGGGAAATTTGCAATTTTTTAAACAGCTGCCGATGCCTGGGCCAATTCCGCATCTTTTAAAACCTTATTGATGTGGTTCAGTGATCAGTTGTACTTTTACAGCAGACTGTATCTAGTACCTTGTGCTTTTTATGTACAAATGGTGTGCTTTTTCTACACGTAGATAAAGACATTGAGATTGTCTTGGACTTAGAAGTAAGACAATTGCTGGATGAGTTAAATGGGCTTTAGCCCAAAGATTTGACGTCTTCTGGGCTACCGAAGGGCACATAACGTATAGTTAAAAGTTGATATAGTAACGACCAGTCGCGATTGTGCATAGTACAGTGTAATCCGATTTCAATTAACAAAAAGACCAGGCAAAAATGCAAAAGTGAAAAACTGTTCCAGTGCTGCTGGTAAGAAGGTAATCCGACGTATTTTGTGACGGAGAAATCGAATGGTGCAAACCGCGTTGCTCTCCGACCAATACTTTTGGCTGTAGCCACAATTGAATGATCATTGATGGCATAGTCACGTGCCCAGCAACGGCTCTTACTCCATGGAAACCAGGGAAATTTGCAATTTTTTTAACAAGCTGCCGATGCCTGGCCCAATTCCGCATCTATTAGAACCTTATAGATGTGGTTCAGTGATCAGTTGTACTTTTTACAGCAGACTGTATCTAGTACATTGTGTTTTTTATGTACGAATGGTGGGTGGTTTTTCTACACGTAGATAAAGACATTGAGATTGTCTTGGACTTAAAAGTAAGACAATTGCTGGATGAGTTAAATGGGCTTAGCCCAAAGATTTGACGTCTTCTGGGCTACCGAAGGGCACATAACGTATAGTTAAAAGTTGAATATAGTAACGACCAGTCGCGATTGTGCATAGTACAGTGTATCTGATTTCAATTAACAAAAAAGACCAGGCAAAATGCAAAAGTGGAAAAACTGTTCAGTGCTGCTTATAAGAGACTAATCCGACGTATTTTGTGACGAGAAAACCAATGGTGCAAACCGCGTTGCCTCTCCGACCAATACTTTTGGCTGTAGCGACAATTGAATGATCATTGATGTCATAGTCACGTGCCCAGCAACGGCTCTTACTCCATGGAAACCAGGGAAATTTGCAATTTTTTAACAGCTGCCGATGCCTGGCCCAATTCCGCATCTATTAGAACCTTATAGATGTGGTTCAGTGATCAGTTGTACTTTTTACAGCAGACTGTATCTAGTACATTGTGTTTTTTATGTACGAATGGTGTGGTTTTTCTACACGTAGATAAAGACATTGAGATTGTCTTGGACTTAAAAGTAAGACAATTGCTGGATGAGTTAAATGGGCTTAGCCCAAAGATTTTGACGTCTTCTGGGCTACCGAAGGGCACATAACGTATAGTTAAAAGTTGAATATAGTAACGACCAGTCGCGATTGTGCATAGTACAGTGTATCCGATTTCAATTAACAAAAAGACCAGGCAAAAATGCAAAAGTGGAAAAACTGTTCAGTGCTGCTTATAAGAGACTAATCCGACGTATTTTGTGACGAG